>NC_067481.1:67608692-67758692 GCF_947179515.1 Apodemus sylvaticus
CACAGTGGCCAGTCAAGCTCTTTACCTTTCTCCTTTATCATCATCTACCTTCTTCCTTCTAAGGAGTCCTCTGAAGGTATGTCATCTTATATTTACTCCCAGCTTTTCTTTGATGTACCTAAGAGCAATTCATAGACCATGTTGCAGCTATAATGAGAGGAAGGAGTGGGGGTGGTTGGAGATGTCTCAGCAGGCAGTCGGGAGACTGGAAGGCTGGCTGTGTAATTCAGCTCTGTCCCCACGGCCTCCTGTCCTAGACCTTTCACTTGGATGAGGTTAAGATTGCCATCATACCCCACGTTGATTGTGGACACGCTAGTTTTAATTTTTTTTAGTTACTTGTTTGCTTTTGGAAGATGGAACCTTTGGCCATTCTGTGGCTCAAGTGTGATCAGAAGTGTGCTGGTTCCTCCCTAGGAAGAAACTTTCAACTCTCAGGAACTCTGCTTATTGCAACCATTACCTTTGATTTATGATTGTCAGTCATTGGCCAGCTAAGTAGACTGTAGCATATGGATCCCCAAAGGCAAAGGAGAGAGACTCTGAAGGCTGGTTTGCTGCCTGCAAAGGACTTTGTATTTATGATTTCACTTTCTCCACATGGGGAACTTAAATGTGGCTGATTTTCAAGCTGGTAAAACAATTTCCATGAACTGATCTGAGAAAGGCACTCTTTAGTCTTTTAGATACCTGCACAGGCCAACTCCCTTCCTAGTCTCTCTCTCTCAAAAGGAATGAAAAGTAAGAAAAAAAATGAGTAAAATAAGAGTTATCTGAGTTTGAGCCAGTAAGCAAAGGCATCAGCAGATGTCCCTGGGGTCCCCAGGGAGGTGCTGTGCTTTTCTCCTCTCCTTCCCTGTTCTCAAATTTAAGGGGACATAGGTAGAAAGAAAGACTCAGACAGGAGAGGGCGGGAAATAGACAAAGAAGAGAAGGTGCAGGGAGTGACTGAAAGGGAATAAATGTGAGGCTCCCAGAATCTTCTGTGGACATTGTGGGAAGAAGTTACATCCTGTGTTAGTGGAGTCATGACCTTAAAAAACAAGGACTATATAAGTCTGACCTCCCTGGAAAACTTGCAGCCTTGACAGTGCCATCTCTCCTGCTGTAACACTGGTCTAGCTGATTATTCTGCAGGCCCAGCATCTTCAAATAAACCATCGGTTTCCGGAGCAGAATAGACCCTTTTCTGCTGCTGTAGATCATTCTTCTCATTAAAGACTGGGTTCTCTGTGCTGTATATAGGTTTGAGAACTTTCTTTCTTCTTTCTTTCTTTCTTTCTTTCTTTCTTTCTTTCTTTCTTTCTTTCTTTCTTTCTTTCTTTCTTTCTTTCTTTCTTTCTTTCTTTCTTCTCTCTCTCTCTCTCTCTCCTTCCCTCCCTCCCTTCTTCCTTCCTTCCTTTCTTTTTTTGGTCAGATGTAGGAATGAATAAATTAATAGAAAAATTAAATTCAGTATCACCTACATGTACTTATTTATGATGGCTATTTGGCAAACTTAGCTGTCTGTAATGGAAAAGAAGAAGAATGGAATACAAGAAGAGACAATGTGCAGGGATACTCAGATCAGTGTGACAAACGTAAGTTTTATGGAGGATTTGTTGTGGTTCCGGCATCTGACAAAACCATTCACTTCACTCTGTGGTCACTTTCCTACATGGCTGTCAGGTCTTACTGCTTGAGTTCTGCACTCCATCTGTACTCTGTCCATGGTTCCCACTCAGCTCTGTATGGGTTCAGCCTATGCACATGGCTACTGTGTTCTACTACCTTCCAAAGATAGGGTGCTATGTAACCTTTCCAGTGCCCAGTAAACTATCTACTCCACCTTGAAGCATTTGTATAGAATAGACTGTTGCAGCTCACACACACACACACACACACACACACACACACGCAAACAAACAAAAACCAAAAGGTGCACACAGGAATGCACATGCACACACATGCACAAGGTCAAGATAATTTGCACTATCCTCTCCAATTATTGTAGGATGAAGTAAGAGAATATTCAGAAACTATGCAAAATACTTAAACACTGAACAGCACATTTGAACTAACAATAAATCACTGAAAAAATCGTGAAGGAAATTAAAATTTCTTAAGAAACAGATGAAAGCAGAAATACAACTACCCAAACCCTCTGAGAGTCAGCAAAGCAGTCCTAAGAGGAGGTTTTATGGCTAGAAGTGCTCAGTCAGAAATCATAGAGACCTCAAATAAAAACCAAAACCAATGATGCATTTCACAGATCTAGAAAAACAAGAAGGCAACCCAAACCCAGTAGACAGTAAGAAACAATCATTAGGGAGATGGTGATGATGGTGGGGGCATGAATGAACAATAAACAGAATAAATCTAGCATGCCCAAGGCAGAATCCTTGTTCTTATTCACTGATTTGTCTGAATCCTTACTCACTGCTGGTGGGAAGGCAAATGGGTATAGCTATTACAGAAATTGGTGTTGAGGTTTCTCAAAAAACTTAAAGCTGGAGTCACAGGCAGTTGTGAGCTGCTCATAGAACTTTTATATGTCCCAGCTGTGCCTCTACCGGGTATACATCACATTGTATCACACCACTGAGCTGCTCACCCGTGGTCACTCTTGCTCTGTTCACAATGGCTATCCTAGATGTCCATCAGAGGAAGAATGCATAGTGAAAATGTGGCTTATGTATACAAGAGAATTTGACTCAGCTGTAAAGAAAAAGGAAATCTGTAGGAAAATGGGGGGATTTGGAATGCTTCGTGTTAAGCTGAAGGGGCACTGTAACTCTGAGGCTCTGGGCAGCAATCCATCCTCTAGGTGGCGGGTGGTTCCCAGACATCTAGGTTTTATGGATAAGGAAAACAGTAATCAATGAAGATGTGAGAGAAAACAAACAAGTGTCAATTAAATGTTAATTTTTCTGAGTGGAATGTTTAAAGAATGATCATCAGGTAGCACACGCCCTTAAGTGGGAGTATGGATGCTGGAGGACTTAGAACTGTCTTTCTGTCTGTCTCTGTCTGTCCAGTTTCACTGTAGGCTGTTGAGAACTCTATGTTGGGCAGGCCATGGCAAGCCCTGGGCCTGGTGTTTGGAGACACTGTGTTACATGAATGAACTTAAACAGAACCTTTCACTGACACAGCTGGGGGTGGATTGTGTGTTTTTACCATCCCTATCCAGGACCAACTCAAGAAGACTCAGCGTAGGCATCTGTCCATCAAGCATTACTGATGGGTGTGCTGTGTCTCACTCATACAGACAGGATCTAGAGAATTGATTTTGGTCACTAATGACAATGGCCATCATTATTTTCATCCAGAAAGGATTGATTGAAGGGAAGATTAAACCTGGGTGACAACTTGATAGCAAATGCAACTGTCTTTTAATTTTGAAAACTGACAATTTTCCTGGTGTTAAATTACAAGGGAGGAAACTGCGTGAGTCTTTCTACAAAAGAAATCAACATGTTGCTGGGGACTGAACCCAGGTCCTCTGCAAGAGCAGCAAGTGCTCTTAACCACTGAGATGTCTCTACAGCTCTAGACATTTTAAATTATTTTTTACGAATCTCATGTGTGTGTGTGTGTGTGTGTGTGTGTGCTTGCATGCGTGTATGTGCTTGTGTGTATGCACACAAGCTGATGGCTGCAGATGCCAGAGGCATTGAAGCATGTGTGTAAGTATGCATGTGCACATGTATGTGTATGTGTGTGTGTGCATACTCACACACATTTGCAGGTGAGTGCAGGTGGCTGCAAAGGCACTGGATTCCTCTGGAGGAAAGTTGCCTTTTCATAAAAGTAAACAAAGGTGAGCATCTTATGGAAGCCATTTTGCTTCATGCATGCTAGGTACATGCACCAGCACTCTGTCATTCAGCCTAGAGACAATCTTTCTTCTGATAAAACCAAAATACATGGGGGAGGCACACCTGTAATCCCAACATTAGGAGGTGGAGGTGGAAGACTGTGAGTTGGAAGCCAGAGCTTCAAGACAGGAACTTGGAGGCAGGAACAGAAGCAGAGGTCATAGGGGAGTGTGGCTTACTGCTTGCTTCTCATAGCTTGCTTAGTTTGCTTTTGTATGTAAGTCAGGATCACCAGCTCAGGGGTGGCACTGCCTTCCATGGCCTAGACCCACTCACACTAACCCATAATCAAGGAAGTGCCCCCACAGATTTGCCCACAGTTCAAGCCAATTGAGTCATTTTCCCCCTTCTATTAAGGTTCCCTCTTCTCATATGACCCTGGTTTTTGTCGAGTTGACATAAAACTAGCCAGCCCACCACAGTTAAGAGAAGTCCGAACTGGGTCAATAGTAGGACCAAGACTCCGTAGGTCTGGGTCCATACCACCACTGGCAGTGAGCATCACTATAGGGAAACTGATTCAAAGTTGCAGATTCAGAGGCTGCTGACCACCTGCTTAGAAGGGTTGGGAGGAGTTGGGGCACTTAATCAATAACCAAGACAACAAACGTAAAGAATTAGTAGAGTTAGATTGGGAGCCCCAATGAATGAGTAGATGCCCCAGGACCCTTTAAGTGGGACAGGCAGGGTCAAAGCTTCCTTCTCTGTGACGATGCCTGATGCTATTCCTCCTTTGGTCAGAATTAGAGAGCCCTATCTGTCTGGAGGATTGATGTGGCTGGTCTAGTAGAGGTGGCAAGAATATGGAAGTCTGCCTTTGGCTTTTAGATCTACCAAACGACTTCGATAAGTTGACTTACAAAATGGTGAACAACATATGCAAAGAACTCTTATGTATCTCCTCTGAAAGGGTGTATACATCTGATATAAGCTCCTTGATGATTTTACAAACTACATTTTGTGGCCAGACATATAGCTACAAGGGTTTTACCCAAGGGAATTAGCCCCATTTCCCTTGGAGGAAGAGGCTCATTGTATATACTTATGATCTGTGATCTTAGGATGGAGCTGTTTATAAAAGGTTACTAGAGAATCTGGCCCCATTTTCTCCAAAGGCTCAACTTGTGGTTATGCCCCATCTTTCTGCCTCCCCTGGGTCAAAGCTTTGCTCAAACATGGGAACTTTCTGCCTTCAGGCTTACAGGTGGATGCTGTGTGGCTCTGAGCTGATTTGTTGTGTTCAGTTGGAAAGGAAACAAAGCCACACATGTGAGCATCTTATTCCACGTCTTGACCCTCCCCCTCAATGCAAAGGACAAAAGCTGAGTGGCCAATCTGAGGGAAGGCAGTTTGGATCAGAAAGTGATTCCATCCAAGAACCTTTTGTAGGAAGTACATACTGTTCCTTTTAGTCCTAAGACTACCTTGCAAAGTTCAGAACAAGTTCTCATTTGGAAGATCAGAGTAGGAGGCGTCAGAGGTATCAACTGATGATGGCTGCCACGTTGTGGTCATGTCACTGTGTGAAGTACTTTGTAGGTATCTTGTGGCACTCGTTAGTTTAAACTGTCAACTTGCCAAGACACAGAATCACCTGAGAAGAGAATTTCAACTGAGGAACAGTCGAGCTTAGCTGGCTATGTCACACCTGCTGGGGAGTGTGTTGCAGGATTTTCCATGTCCAATTATATTAGGGCAGTGGAAGGTCTGTGATTGGACAGGAAAAGAGAGGCAGAGCAAGGAGCTGGGGGGGACAGAGGTCTCAAGAGAAGGGAGAGGAATGGAGATGGTTTAGGATGTGGACCTGACTGGCATTAACAGCCACAAATAGATAAGTTTTTATAAGGTTGGAAATATTGGGATAAAGCTTTTATCATTATTGGCTCTAAAATTATTGTATTGACATCTTGTAAATTGTGATGTTATTTATACATAAATTTGGTTAATTAATTAAGCTTTAAGAATTTTGATTTACTTGGTTACTGGAATATGGGTCCATTGATGGCGGAGAGGGAGCACAGCTGGGATGCTATGGGAGCTAGCTGGGAGAGAATAGCTTGTGGCAGTGGGAACATGCTGATTGGGACCCTGCCGGGACATGGTGTTGTGGCATGACGGGGCAGGAGAGTTGGCGGAACCATTTTTAGTATTTCCCGCAACAGGAGTGTTTTGATCATACACTGACCCACTTTGGATGTGGGCAGTGCTGTTTCAGGGGTTGGGCTCCAAATTGTGCAAGAGGTGTTGGAGAAAGCTGGCTGAGTGTTGGAGGGAAGCAAGGATGAACTTGTCCCTCTCTGCTCTTGACTCTGGATGGGAGGTGACTAGTCGTTTGAGTTCCTGTCCCAACATCCTTGGAGATAGACTGTGACCTGGATGTGTAAGCCATAAACCCTTTCCTTTCTAAGTGGCTTTTGTTTTCTTCTCTCACAGCAACAGAAAACAAGCTACCACACTTACTTAACTGCTTAGACAAAGAATAAATACTAGCCGCCTCCTTCATATTTAGGGAAACTGAGGCTTAGTGAGGTAAGGTAAGCTGCCTTACAGACTCTTGCTGCTGCCTAGCAGACCCAGAGTCCACCATCAGTCTTAACTCTAGTCCTAACCACCGCTTATTGCTACTTTCTCCAGATGGATGAGCTATAATGTGGAAGAGTTTGAACACAGGGCTGTATCCTAACACACACTTAATTTCCAAATCCACAAGCCCCAAGTGGCAGAGTCAGGTGCACATCAAAACCTTTCTCTTCTTGGTCTGTCTTTGTGCTATAGCAGCGTCTACCTCAGAAAAATCAAAAAGGCCCTGGGGTGTGTGAGAGAAAGTTGTTGAGGAGCTTGCTATTTTTGATGGATGCTAGAAGGAAGCAGCATACAATTTGTATATCAGCAGGAAGAAGCCCTGCTCTGGCAGGCAAAACACAGCCCGGGTGAGTGCTGCTGGTCTCGCCTAGGTAAGGGCCGTCGCTTCTTGTGTTGCTCCTCTCCTTTCTTTCTGCCTCACATTCTCACTTTCCTCCTCTCTCTCTAATGTGTTGCCTTCCCATTGAGGAGCTGGGCAGCCAGGAGTGGTAGTTCTAACAACTGTCGGGGCAAGTCTGTTTGTCTTTGTGAGTCCACTGGCATCCTGTGTGATGACTAATAAGGAAGGCAGGGCTGCCTCTTCCTATGACTTTAGAGGAGGTGTTGGGACCAGAGCTTCTGCTGTCTTGTGTCCCCAGTGTTTTTCTAAAGGCTTTAAAGATGGGTGCCTTAAGAAGTACTAAGGCTGTGATGCATGGCAGGCAGTGGGGACCTTCATTAGCACAGTGGTGAGGCTGTGAACAACAAGGAAGGCTTTACAATCAGAGTTTGTACCTAAGCCCGTTGCACAGAGCCTTTTGAGAACCCACAAAAACTCTCATCTCCCTGAATCTTAGGCAGAGACTGGGAAATGGGAATAGCTAAATCACAAGGCTAGGGGAAGATGCATACCTAAACGTACTCGGGCACTGCATACGGAGCTGTGAGGACTTTGTGGTGCTGGCAGTCTAAAATCATCTGCTCTATAAGTGGAAAAAGAACCCAAAAGTATACGGAATTTTAGCAGGCATGCCTTTTGGGGGGGGGAAGGGCTCAGTTTAAGTCATCACAGGCAGGCAGGGAGACCCCGTTATGTGTTGGATATACTCTGCCATATGGATATAAGTATATGGCCAGACATTAGCCTAGAGGATAGCCCCTTCTCAGGGAGGCTACATGTGCTCCGAACAGTGTAGAATGGAGCCAAGAGTCTCCTATGGAATTCAGGATAGAAGCAGGAATCTGTTTTTCAATTTCCACATTAGTTGCCTAAGTCTAAATGCGCGTGCGTGCGTGTGTGTGTGTGTGTGTGTGTGTGTGTGTGTGTGTGTGTGTGTGTGCTTGAGTTGGGAAACCAGCTTAGGGAATCTTGGGCAAATTTTGTCAACTCCCTGTACCTCAGTTTCCTGAGCTGTTTGATGAAGACAGAGAGAGCATTGCCTTCACAGCCCCACTGTGTGCGTGAAAGGACACAGGCAGTACTTCTTGCAAATGTTTGATGAATTCTGAGATAATTGTCAATAAGCAAGCCCTCACCACACCCTAGGCATCACATGTGGCCTGGGATGCTGCCCCAGTATCATAAGATGATTTCTCTGTGCTCTTTGTGGTCCATGCCAGCTGTACTGATCTCAGAAAGCTTCTTTCTTTTGTAAAATCTCCATGTCTATTTAAATGTGTTCAAAGTTGCATGTGGTCATTAACACTCACACACTCAAATATACTCACACATACATAAACACTCACACTATAAACACACACACACACACACACTCCCACACACATATAAACACCTGCCCACACACATAAACACTCACACATATAAACACTCCCACATACTCCCCCAAACACTCCCACGCACATAAATGTACCCCCCACATAAATACTCCTCCACACATATATTTACCCATGCACATAAACACTCCAAAATACATAAACACACACAAACACATATAAATACCTACCCACACAAATATTCACTCACATAAATACTCATACACATAAAGACTCTCACACATATAAACATATACACACACATCATACATATACACACAAACACTCACATACATACACACACAAACAGAATAGATAAACATATAACTGCACACACACATATTTCACATATTCTTCCCTCCTTCTTCCTTCCTTCCTTCCTTCCTTCCTTCCTTCCTTCCTTTCTTCCTTCCTTCCTTCCTGTCCGGCCCTCTTCCTTCCTTTTCTTTGTCCCTCTTCCCAGCCTTTCTCCCTTTCTCCCTTTCTCTCAGTCTCCCTTCATATCCACTGGCTTCCTTTCCTTTCTTCTTCTCCAGCTCTTCAGAGGATGGAGGATGCAGACTAGAGAGCCTCTCTGCCAAGAGCGCTTTGTCTCTGATCAGACCTGACCTGGGTCACTGAGTTCATGGGGTTACCATGACAACATGTATCCCTGGCTACCCATCAGGAGGCAAAGACCAATTGAAAGGGACTGCCATTTCCCTGGGACATACTGTATTTATCCTTAGCAGCAGGGCCTTGTATCAGGACCAAGCTACAGGAAGAGAGGCTGATACTTGTGAGTGTGGGAGGGAGGGAGAAATAAAATATTAGTGTTTTATTTTTTCAGTGCGTTCCCTGTGGGGGAGGACTGCAGATTGTTCTTGCAGAGAGACATTTTATTTCAAATGTAGCCAATGTGTGCAGTGGAGAGGGAGATGGACTAGGCTCATGTGTATTTCTGACACAGTGGGTTTTACAGAGAAGGAACAAACAAATTATTTAGATTTAAAGTGGCTTTCGATGGGTCTAAGGAGGAGATGGATAGAAAACCTTAAGAAGTGTCTTCTATGACAGGACCTTTGTGGAATTTTATCAGTTTGTTGAAGAAACTTCACACAATTATTATTCCAGTTTTTTTTAATGGCAATGTGTGTTCATGACGTGTGCATGCATGTATGTGTGTGGTGAGTATGTGCATGTGCCACAGGATCACAGGATGTGTGTGTGTGCATGTGTATGTATGTATGTGTGTGTGTGGTAAGCATGTGCATGTGCCATAGGATCACAGGAAGTGTGTGTGTGTGTGTGTGTGTGTGTGTGCATGCATTGATGAAGGACAACTTGACAGAGTTGGGTTCCTCCTTCCACTTTTATATAGTTTCTAGGAATTGAACTCAGCTCACCAGGACTGTGGAGAAAGGCTCTCAGCCACTCACTGAGTCACGTCACAGGCCCAATTCCACTTTCTAGATAAGAAAGCCGAGACTTTTAAAGCTTTCGTGACCTGGCAAGGTCAGACACTGGCAAAGTCATAGACCTATGACCTGAATTGAGTTGTATGCCTCCAAAGCTGGTGACTACTGTTCCCCGACAGCCTTGCTGCTATATGCTACCCCTCCCCTGCTTGGCCCCTTCTGCTGGCCTGTCCTTTTCCCTAAACTGTTTTAGCCCTCATTTGCAGAGCAGAATCCCTTGAGAGTCCTTCAGTCTGTTTCCTCGATCCCACACTATGGACCTGTGGAACAAGATTATTGGAGTCTGGAAGAGACATTCCCCCCCCCCCCCTTAAAACTAGCTCTCCTGGGAATCTCAATAGACACTGAAGACGGGGCTAAACTTTTACAGGAATTGACTGGATGCCGCATAGATCACTTGTTTTTTAGTTTCCCAATTATTTCCAAGGTCAGTGTGACTGTCTAGAAGAAGAGAACTCCCCACAGCCTTCTGTATCTTTCAGATCAGTAGCAGGAAAAGAAATAGTGTTGGAGGAAGGTCCCCAGGGCTGTTCCCAAGGTTCCCACGTGTGTGCATCTCACACATCCTTGATGTGTGGCCATCACATTCATTCTTACTTTACCCGGATGCTAATACAGACAGTTCTTGGAAGTACTATGAAGGGAGAAAAAACATATCCCATGGGAACTCTAGTGAGATGGAATTGTTGTTGAGCAACCCAGAGATTCTTTTACATTTGAAAAAAAGAAAAAAAACAGGCTGGACCCTGAAGTGGCCACCTTCTATAGCCAGGCAGAACTCTTAGTGGAGGGATAAGGATACCAATCCACCCACAAAACCTTTGACCCCAAATTTGCCCTGCCTACAAGAAGTGTAAGGACAAAGAAGGAACACAGACACACAGACTTAGGGAACCAATGATTGGGACAACTTGACATTCATCCCATGGGCAAGAACTAATCCTTGACACTATTAATAATACTCTGTTAGGCTTGTAGACAGGAGCCTAGCATAACTGTCCTCTGAGAGGCTCCACCCAGCAGCTGACTGAAAGAGATGTAGAGAGCCACAGCAAACATTAGATGGAGCTTGGGGAGTCTTGTGGAAGAGTTGGGGGAAGGATTGAGGGATCCGGAGGGGATAAGGAGTCCATAAGAAGAACTACAGAGTCAACTAACCAGGACCCATAGGGGGTCCCAGAGACTGAGCCATCAATCAAAGAGCATGCATGGGCTGGACCTAGGTACCCTGCAATATGTAGCAGATTGTGGGCCCCCCAATAACTAGAGAAGGGGCCGTACCTGACTCTGATGCCTGCCTATGGATTCATGTTTCCCTAACTGGGCTGCCTTGTCTGTCTTAGTGGAAGTGGATATGTGTAGCCCCATAGTGACTTTATGTACCAGGGGAGGTTGGTACCCAGGGGCTCCTTCCCTTTCTCAGAGGAAAAGGGAAGAGGGTAGGACTGTGTGAGGAGGTACTGGGGTAAAAGGGGTCTGGGATTGGATGTAAAGTAAATAAATTAATTAATGTGAAAATCAACTAGAAGAAGAGGAAGAGGAAGAGGAAAACAGGCATGAAACAATCCACTTGAGGAGATGCCTGGTAGCCTGTATCATCCTGGCTGGTGGGCTAGGAGGCTGGCAGCCTCGAAAATATGCCTTACATGACCTTTCAGGCATTTCAGAGCAAAGCTGAGGTGATTCTGTTTGGGAAGCCAGTTCTTGGCAGCATCAGTTGGTACCTGTTCAGTCCTTGGCCAACATTACCAAATCTCAATAAAGCCAACTTCTCAAGCTACCCAGCTTTAAAGCAAAGGCCATAGTGAACATGGTGCCAGCCACTTCTTCCCTGTCTCTGTCCTATCATAAATTGTGACCAGCTCACTACCTCCTTCCAAGATGTCCAGGTCAGCTTTGAAGGTGACTTATCTGCCTGCGATCCTCCTTTCCTGCCTACTCTCATTACAAACCACCTCCAGATAATATTTAGAATCAAGGTGCCTTCTTGTCTTTGGGTTACTCTTCTGACCTCTGCTGACATCAAACCCAAATTGCAGAGGCAGCTGCCACCCTTCACTGTAGACTGTCCATCATGGCTCTTACTTCCTGACATTTCTTCCAGCTGACAGGACCCTTGCCATTCCAGACAAGCTCTACACTTGCCATCTTGTGCATCAGCCCACTCTGGTCCTCTATTCTCTTCTCTTATAGTCCTTCAATGCTTTTGTTCAATGCCACTTGGCCAGTCCTATCTCTTAGACATGGATGCTTCTATCTTTGATTGCTATTAATTGTCTTATGTCCCCAGAAAAACAGTAGGTGTGTATTTTTTGCTCAGGATCCTTCTGGACACTACACCACTTAGGGACTGGAGTTGCTTTTCTCACCATGACTCCATCAGTCCTATGAACAATGATGCGTGTGTGGTGGGCATCAGAAGAGGATCTGTGAAATGGAATAGCCCAGGGAGTAGATATCAGACCTTTCTGAGTACTTGTCATTCATGAGAGTTCATGGAAATGGCTGCATTGTGTTCCTGTTCCCTTGGCCCAAACGTCTGGCATGGACAATATGTGACAGAAGACAGAGGTGCCACAATCACAGAAAGCACAAAAGCTCCCACATAACCACAGTCAGTTAAAGACCAGACTTTGACCAATGTCTTGATTAGGGTATAACTTAGCAAATCCATTAAACTCCTGGCCTATTGTTTGTGAAGGAGAACCATTAGCTATGAATTCAACAGAGCCCAATCTAGTATAGACTCTTGCTTGGGTTTGTAAATACAGCACACGATCCTTGACCAAGGAAATTTAATACTTTGTCTCTAACTAAAGAGGCAAAGTATGCATCTAGCGAAAAGACTGCAGCATAGCTAGACACTTACATTTAGTTGGCACCAGAAGGCCCATAGATTATAATTAGTGGATTTACTAATTGCCTTTTCCCTAGTGACTGGCATTGGCCTGTCCATCTTTATCCAGAACCCAAGGGCTTCAGAAACATAACTCAGCCCCTCACCCAAGCCCAAACATGCAGAGACAGCCAACAAACAGCATCTGTTTCAAAGGAATGCCACCTGTCCAAATGGTAAGCCAAGTGTCGAGCTTCTTCAATTCACCAGAGTATTTGTTTCCAGGCCAGGGAGGCAAACACTATTCTGTCACCAAGAGTCTTTTAACAAACAGTAGGGACCATGACCTGGCTCCTGCTAAGCAGAGCTGACAGGTGTTTGAACACTTGGGTCTCAAATCCTTCCTTCCTTCCTTCCTTCCTTCCTTCCTTCCTTCCTTCCTTCCTTCCTTCCTTCCTTCCTTCCTTCCTTCCTTCCTTCTTTCACTCTGGTATCTGTGTCTGTCTGCCTCTCTCAGTATTATATGCACATGCTGGTATGGGTATTTGCACATGAGCATACACACGAGGAGGTCAAAAGTCAATGTTGTATGCCTTCCCATTTCGTTCTCTATCTTGTTTCTTTTATTGTTTTTTTTTCTTTTTTTTCTTTGTTTCTTTTCAGGACAGAGTTTCTCTGTATAGCCCTGGCTGTCCTGGAATTCACTCTGTAGATCAGGCTGGCCTCGAACTCAGAAATCTGCCTGCCTCTGCCTCCCAGAGTACTGGGATTACAGGAATGCACCACCACCGCCTGGCTCTATCTTGTTTCTTGAGACAGTATAAATCTCACTGAACTCAGAGCTTGCTGATTTGGATAGACAGATTGGGTGGTAGTGAGTTTCAGGAATCCTTCTGTCTCTGTTTCTCTAGCCATGGTATTATGGGCCCCTGCTATGCATGCATATGTGGGTTCTGAGAATTAAACATGGCTCCCTAAGTTTCTATGACAAGCACTTTACTGACCAAGTTAAATCCACATCCCCTAGACACAAGTTTTCTGATCTTAGGAGGCAGAAATTCATAGTCTATCTTGGAGCAATGTGTGGCAGGCTGGAAAAGAAGGTCACTAGTATGCAGAGGTATTGTATTTTGCAGAACAAATGGAGGTACCATTAGGCCTGTGGAACACCTGTCTGGATGGGCTGTTATAGCTCTGTCTTTGATGGGAATGGTAAGAAACTCATACCCCTATCCTGAGCATACAGAATCACATTTACATTGTGGACTTTATGCGCTTTCCAGTCTTGTGAGTGACTGAACAGTTTTCAAAACAATTGTGATGGTACAGAGGACAAGGCCTTCCCTCTCCCTTGCCCTGGTTTCTGCTTGCCTACAGAAAGGTTTCCTGGGATTGAAGCCACAGACATAAAGTAGCTGGAGCAGGCAAACCCACCTCTCTTGGGTTTGAACCATCTTGGTGAAATACCCTCCAATCTTGGGTGTGTGAGGCAGAGGTATAGTGGAAACTAGCTGCCGTGCATATGCATATACTCTTAGCTGTTAAACAATGACCCTTTCCTTTCCTTTCCTTTTTTTTTTTTTTGCTTATGTGTGCAGTATATGTGCATATGTGTGTATGCGAGTTTGGTGGGGAGACAGAAACATGCAGGTCTATGTGCCTGTGTGTGCATAGGTCAGGAGCTGATGCCAGGAGTCTTCTTCAATTGCTCTCATTTTATTTACTAAGGCAAGGTCTCTAGCTGAATCTGGGCCTCATCAATTTTAGCTAGTATAGATAGTCAGTTTGTCCAGAAAATCCTCCACCTCTCCCTGAGTGTTGGGGTTACAGGTAGCATGGCTTTTATGTGGATTTCTGGGATCTAACCTCTGTTCCACAGGCCTACACTGAAGCACTTAATTTGGTGATCCAGGGAACAACATTGACTCCTTTTGGCACAGATGAGAAGCAGAGCCCCATAGACACAGAGCACAAAGATTTCCCAGGCAGAAGTGCTGGGCCCTTTTCTGGCAGATTTACTCTTGTGTTGTATGGTCAGGAGTCCCATGATCCATGGCTACCAGCAAGTGCTCCAGAGAAAGGAGGTTGGGGAGAGGTGTGGGTAGGTACTCCCCTGCAGTGGGAATTCCTGATGTGCAGGTGGGTCTTTGGGCTTCTGTAACTGAAGGTAAATGCATTTATTATTTTCTATTTGTATTGTTGTGGTTGAATGCACACCCATGTAAATTTATGCCATGTGTGATCTGGCAGCTCCTGGCCTCTGGGTTTTCCTCTCCCTTTCTCTTGTTCTCATTCTCAAACCACTATAGCTCCATCTTTAACAGAGATATAAACCAAAGAAGTAGGCCTTTCTTTACTGCAGATTCAGATTTCTGGTGTTGACCCTGGGAAGAGTCTTTGAGTGTTAGAAATGTACCACAGCTATTCAAAAGCAAAGGCACCTGATACCTTTAAGCCAGGGCCTGTCATCATGTTCCACTGTCAGACTGCCCAGTGGCTGTTCTAGATTCCAAAAGCTTTATTTTTTTTTCCCTTGAGTTGATGGTTATCATTTGGCCTCAGTCTAGCACCTGCATTTGACAGAGGCATCAGTCATCTACCCTGGAGCTACTTTTGAGTAAGTCACAGGCCTGAGCTCTGAGTCAGACAGCCTGGCCTCAACCCTTGTGTGCACCTGCTGTCTATTTTCTCGAATCTGGACTTTTGTAACATAGGGCTAATGACAGTGCATAGGGATGAAATGAGATCGTGTTCATGTCACAGCAGGGGCTGTTATTATAGTGGAAAGGCACTGCAGTGTAGAGACTCAAAGTTTAGGTCCCTATCACCAAAACTTCCGATGCTTTTCAGGCTGTCTTCTTATTCCAAGTGCCTGTGTCAGGGGAGGGGCTGTTTCAGCCCCCTGTTGATGGACAGACCACAGCATCTCTTTGTGCCTTGTTGTCAGCAGATGGCCTTGACCATAAATCCATGAGACAATCACTGGTTTTTCTTGAGCCCATGACATCTGATTCTTTACTGTGCATCTTTCTAGGCTAGTGGTCTGTAAGTTCTGGGAACAAAAGTCATTTCCTCAACAAACACCACTGTCTGGATCTCATCTAATGTCTGCCTAAACTTACACAGAGAGTCTTGTGAGTTTTTCCAGGGTGCCAGAGCCTGGTTGTTGACTAGCAGGTCATGAGCATTCCCTTCACTAAGGTTGGAGACAGTTATGTCTAAATCCTGGCTGCCATCTATATTGTTTGAACTTCCAGAGAATTTCTTAAAATTCTTGAAAGCCTTTTATTGGCATTTGAATAAAGACTAATATCTTTTACGAAACCCTGTTCAGCCTCATGTTCCAAGCTTAGCCTGTCTCCCCCATCTCTTCCTTGTGTCATGATTTCTTTTTTTTTAAAGATTTATTTATTATATGTAAGTACACTGTAGCTGTCTTCAGACACTCCATGGAGTCAGATCTTGTTAAGGGTGGTTGTGAGCCACCATATGGTTGCTGGGAATTGAACTCAGGGACTTCGGAAGAGCAGTCGGTGCTCTGAGCCACACCTCTCCAGCCCCAACCTTGAACTTTTGATCCTGCTGTGTCATGATTTCTTGCATTAGTGTCTTTGAGCAGGCTGTTCTTCATCTACATTGCTCGCTAAAACTTTAAAATCTCTGTCCCTGTCTCTGTCTGTGTGCCTGATCTTTAATGAGTGTCTCTTTGTAAAAGAATGTCTCTGATGTCTTGCTTGTATTGTGACTCCAGAGTACATGGGATGCTGTGTAATCTGCAACTCTGTCCTGCTTAGGGTGGTCCCAGAATCATTAGCTCCTGTTTTTCACTTTGGTCTTCTTTTTTTTTCTTTTTTTCTTTTTCTCCATTTTGGCTCTGGAGAATTCCTAACTTGCATTTATAAGGATGGTTCTTACATCCTATCCACCATACCCACAAGTCTTACAGTGACAATTTGGTTCTATCTTGTTACTGAAAACAGATGTCCTCGAGGGCCCCTTTTGAAGACTATCCTGGTACCTTTCATGATTATTATTAAAACATTAAGCAATTATAAGCTATTGAATGGCTGCCTCCTCTTGTAATCGTGTAGTTACACGGGAAGGGTGCCTTGTTCAGAACAGTGATGCCAGCTGCTATGCCAGTGCCTGGGCTAATAATGGAACACGGTGCCATTTCCATTAATGAATGATTCAAGGCAGAGTGGCCGTGGCTGTGATGTTAAGCAGTCTCTCTCCATCCTTTCATGGCCTTTATTAACCCTTCTTGTTCTTCCTAACATGGTGTCCTTTATCCTTATGCACTTTTTCTTTCTTTGCTTGCCTTTTATTTTATTTTATTTTTTAAAGATAGAGTCTCTTTGCATAGCCTTGGCTGGCCTGGAAGATGATATGTAGAACAGGCTGGCCTTGAACTCACAGGGATTCTCCTGCCTCTATCCCTTGAATGCTGGGACTAAATGCTCAATTTTAGTTTATGCCGTTTAGACTCACAATGTTCTTGACCTCAGGAGGACTGGTCTGTCAGTTCTGTCTTTCTGTACAGGTGAGGAAATCTAGGGGCTGGGTGATCAAATATCTTTCTTTCTGAAGGACAGTAGTAAATTCTAGAATTAACACTGTATTAGCCTGTCTGATTTTAAGTATGAAGGACTTACCCTTAGCTATTTAGAAAGAATAGCAAAGCTTCTTTATGTGAACATATTATTGACTTTGCCTCTTTCTGATCAACCCACTTATGCTAAAAAAGCCTGTGTCAAGGCAGGCACACAGGCTGTGTGGACCTGGAGCTCTTCACCAGGAGGTACTTTGATTTGAGCATTTCTCAAGGTTCAGACAGCTGAGCTTTTCATTTGGACAATGTATTTCTACTTTTGAGAGACACATTACAAACCACTTCCTGTCAGAGTCCACAAAGCTGGAGAACCCTGTTGATGGTTGAGCTGGATGCAAGGTCTCCTCTAGCAAGGGATGGAGTGTCACAGATCACAAGACAGAAGCACAGGGTTCATCAACACCCAACACTTATGGAGTGAGGTGGGGAGCAGGGCAAGGGGAGCGACACACAGTGGGTAAACAACAAAGCAAGCTGAGGCCCCCAGGCCGGTTTCCAACCTCAGGATTGAAGGTCACAGGTGGGTGGAATCTTCCAGGCCCACAGGCATTTCAGAAGATTTCTTCTTGGTAGCTGGAATTATGCATGGGGGCCTGTGGTAAATGCAGCAGCTTCATTCCTGAGAGATGGGGAGGGCAGGGGGAGCACGGAGGAAGCAGATCTGGGTACTTACCTCAGGGCGGACCCCTTGGGTGTTGCAATGCCATAGCCTTTGGAATCCAAGTTACCTCCCACTTTCATGGTGTCACAGGGCTTGCGTTGCTCAATATACTCATTCATGGTGGACTCCAGGAGGTAGGCATATTTGCCTTTAGATTTTCTCACTCTGATCATGCCCTCCTCTGTGGTCCGAACAAACACAGATGGTTCTGCAGACTTCATGTATGTCCACATCTTCTCAAAGACGGCGATTTTAGACCTCTGGTGGGGGACAGGAACGAAACCAGGGTTAAACAATGGCGGTGCTTGAATTGGGGTCGGCGCACGAATCAGGGAAGAGCTGAGTGAGCTTGATCAGACATTCATGAGCCAGATCAGCTCAGGAAGAAACAAATTATGAGTGATTGCAAAATAAGAGCCTCTAATTAGTACCAGTAGGTTCCAAGGTACAAATATCTTGTAAATACAGAATGAGCAGAGTATCTCAGAATCATTTAATTACTTCTGAGCAATTATACTCCTAAATGGGAGAAAGATAAGCAACCGGGTCCCTGTCTTATCTTTAAAAGACATTGTAGATCTGTCTATAGTTCAATAGGGATGCAAGTATACTGCCCCAAAGCCGAGGGCTGAATGTCAGAAGGATTTGACTTTGCTAAATACTGTAAAAATTTTTTTTAAAAATTAAAAAAAAAAAAAAACAATAGCAAAAACAACCAAACCCCTTTTTGACCATGTGCTGCTAAGTTCTAGTAATCCCCTATTATGAGACCTGTCCTCCAAACATCACTGTCTGATAGAGCATATAGCATGTGGAATCAGAATTATCTTTCAAAGGCTCTGGGATTTGAATACTTGGTCTCCAGCTGGTGGAACTGTTTGGGAAGGTTTAGAAGGTGTGGCCTTGATGGCGGAGGTGTGTCACGGGGTACAGGTTCTGAGAGCTTAAAGCCTCCTAATACTTGCAGTTCACTCTCTGTGCTTTGAGGATGTGAGCTCCCAGCTTCCTGCTCTGGCTACCATGCCTGCTTGCTGCCATGCCTCCCACATTGACGGACTCCTATCCCTCTAGAACTGTAGTCCCAGATAAACCCTTCCTCCTATAAGCTGCCTTGGCCATGGTGTTTTATCACAGTGATAGCAAAGTTATGAATACAGCATGAGAGCCAACATTTCCTTCTATTTTAAAGGCCTCCAAACCAGGGGAGCTAGCTCACTGGCTGAGGTGCTGCTTGCTCTGCAAGCATAGGTCTGAGTTCATATCCCTTGCTGGTATCCACATTAAGAAAATATTTTCCCCTGGGCAGTGATGGCACACGCTTGTAATCCCAGCACTCTGGGAGGCGGAAGTGGGCAGATTTTTGAGTTCAGCCTGGTCTACAGAGTGACTTCCAGGACAGCCAGGGCTATACAGAGAAACCCTGTCTTGAAAAAACCAAATCCAAAAAAAAAAAAAAAAAAAAAAAAAGAGAAAGAGAAAAAGAAAAAGAAAAAGAAAAAATTTCCCAGTGTAGCAGAGCATGTCTGGAATCCCAGTGCTGGGAAGGCAAAGACAGGAGAGTTTCTGAGGCTTGATAGTCAGTCAGTCTTTCTAGATTAAAGCATGGAGCTCCAGGTTTGGTGAGAGACCCTGTCTCAAAAAGGAAGATGGAAAAATGATTGAGGAAGATACCTGATTTTGAAGTCTGTCTCTATGCGCATATGTATGTACTTCTTTATGTACTTATATTCAAGTACACACACACACACACACACACACACGTTCCAAATTTGGTGAACCTGTTTTCTTTGTCTATGAAAATAGTTCCAGCCTTTTTTTCCCCTTTTTTCCTTTTTTCTTTTTTTTGGGGGGGGGGGTGGGAGGGTTTGACTGGATTGTTTAATCCATTTGATACAGTGTGGCTACATCTTTCTTTTTCCCAAAGACCAGAGCAAATCCTAAATCAGATCCAGGACAGTAATCCTTAATCTCCAGTGAATACTTAAGCCCTGAACCTGTAAACTTAGAGCTTTTTGATCTACCAGGGTCCCAAGGGTCCTGATTTATGAGGCCCAGCATTTGTCAGTGAGATTGATTTCCCTTGTAGGTCACAAATTCAGGGTCACTCAGTGTATAGACTGGCTACTCTGTGGAAATTGATAGTCATCACTTCTTGGAAACTAGGCTCAAGCTGTAGAAGCTACTGAGGCAGGACGGTATCTTCTCTGTGGCTTCTTCTCAGACTGTGACTGAGGCTTTTATCAGGGTGCATGGTCCAGGATCCCAGACCAGCCCTCACATCTCACAATCTCACAGGCTTTTTTATTAAAGGGAGTCTTTTTGCCAAGAGTGTTTCAGGGGCATTGGAATCTGTCTTGTGATGTTCCTTTTCTCTTTGTGTATGTTTCAAAGAAGGTGTAGGTGCTCATCTGTCTCTATCTCATAGAGCCCAAGTCAATATCTATGCCTATCCTCTCACTCTCTACCTTATCTTTTGAGACAGACTCTCACTGAATCTAGAACTCACCACCTGGTTAGTCTGACTGCCTAGAAGGCTCCAGGGATCTTTCCATCTTGACCTCCCAGGCACTGGGGACAAAAACCATTTTTTTTAATGTGGTGCTGAGATCTGATCTAATCTTCATGCTTGTGCAGTGAGAACCTAACCCACAGATCTCTATCTCCAGTCCCAAAACTTTGGAAATGGACCAGTGCTAGCTGCAGAGAAAGGTCTCTTACAGAGAAAGGAAAAGACAGTTACTAAAAATGTCATATAGCCTGTACATCTATTATAAGTAGATCACATCTATTTAATATAGGATCATTAGTATACATGCAACAATGTTTTTGAACTGTATAAAGTATTAGGTTCATTGTTTTGATGTCAGGAATATCAGCTGTGAATAGCATCTTAATACACAACTGTCATGTTGGTTAACTGATCTATAAAATATTTAGGTCCCCCTAAAATCCTAAGTTTTGAGTAAAAAATACTGAGAAGATTTGCTTAGAATTTTAAGGAGGCATTCAGCATGAATTTAACTTGTGGTGATCCCTTATTAGACAAACTGTTACATTTGTTCACAGAGAGATTTGGAGAAGCCATTGGGCCTACTCTTAGTTTTAGGTCTAAGTCTTGGTTTGTTCTCCAGGATACTTCTCCTTGAGCCTCTTTTTGCTCCTTTTATTTCTTGGTGACTTTAAAACACCTTGGTGGCTTGAAATGTGTGCTTGTGACATGAATCAACATTGTTAATGTATGAGAGAGGAGAGAAAAGGTACGGGCAATACCCACCCCAGATCCTAGATCACAGCATGCCCAGGGGCCTCAATACTCTCTTACAGGAAACAGGGAAATGCATCTATTCAGTCAGGACTAGATGATCTTCCAGGCACAAAACCAACAACACACACAGCAGGACCATTGTAAGATGCAATTTGACCTGACAGGATGGCACAGTAGGGAACAAGCTGTGGACAGGCAGAGCAGAGAAACCCTTTGGCAGCAATATGCAGAAAATCAGCACATCTTCTCAGTCACAGTCCCAAAGCCCAGGCAGTGCTCACAGGTGCTCGGGGACCACTAAGACAATCTAATCTCCAGGAACTCAAGTGGAGTGTGAACGGCAGAGAATCCTGGGAACATGCCAGGATATCTGTTCTTGACTCTCTTCTGTACAGCTCCCACTGCCCTTCACACATCTTAATTAACTGTCCATGGAGAATTAAACTGTTCCATGTCTCTGGATGGTGCTGTCATGAGGACTAGGAACTGGATTCTTCTGAGACAGGGTGAGGCATTTCATGCTTTGTTTTTCCCCCTTTTCTGCCTAGTGGGAGTGGAGGGTGATGTCTCCTTACCCACCAAAGTCTTGGTCAGTCACAGACATGCCAGGGCTCATAGGACATCTCCTAGCAGTGTCTTTTTGTAGGTAAAGAAACTGGGGCCTGTGATGAAGCAATGAGAACTCCGTGATGGTGTCCTACATGGAAGAAACCCCTGAACTCCTAGTGGCACATCTGTGTTTTTTTCCTCCCTACCAACCGGCTTCCTCCCTCATTATATCTTGCCAACTACAGGGACTTGGGCAAGTGACATAACCTTTCTGAGACTCACTGTTTCTCTTTGAACAATGGTGTTAACAGTTCCCAGGGACAGCGTTGCCATGGAGACAACACACAATCATAGGTAAATGCTAACCCAGTGCCTGGCAAGAAGAGAATGCTTAGGTAGTGGTGGGATTACAATGAATATTTGTGTCTTTTTGTTTTCAAGGTTACTTTAGTGCTGGGATGCTCAGTGCATGGCTTGCTTGGCATGCTATTGACAACAATCGGGGACTCTGACAAAGGGCCCTTCGAGACCTCTGCTTCTCCACCTGTTCTATCTGCCCTCAACACAAAGGCCTCATCACGTCCATCCACTGGTCTTCATATGTTCTCCCTTGTCTCTCTATTTATCTCTTCTCTTCTCTGATATTTTCCTTCAATAGATCATCTTATTCATCAGGAGAACAGTGTCTGCTGTGAGACAGCCAGAGGAGGAGTCAGACACAAAGAAGCCCCTTTTGTAAGCAGTTAGGGTTACAGGCTCAAGGAAATCAAATTGTCTATATGAACTGGCAGTGAGCTCAGAGAGCACAGAAGTTGCACAGTTCATTCGGTGAGTGAGTACAGGGTTTTAAATCCAAAAGCTCTGACTCAAGCTGGCCCATCACCAGCCTGTGTTCTTTTTTCCATCAATTTTTTCCTCCTTGGTACTTGGCCAAGCCCCAACTCCATGTTCCCTGGATCCTGAGCATGCTTACTGGATCCACCAACAGATCAGAATTCCCTACGTATTCAAATTAACGGACCACATTCATCCCAACTGGATGATGAATTTGTACACAGCCTTCTTCCTAAAGTAGGAAAACCTCCAACCTGGGGTGCTGCTTAGCAACTCATGCAGGGAACTGTTGCTCTACCTCCCAATAAACTTCAATTACTTTCTCTTCTCAAACCTCATTCCTTATGGTCATGAGGCAATGTACTCAGAAACACTGGCTAAGGATGACTTTGGTGGCCATTGTGAATGACAATTCCTGGAAAGAAGAAGTTTGCAAAAGGCTAATAGACTGACTAGACCTACTGCGATATAGAGATGTTGGAACACTGCAGGTTGAGAGCCTAATTACAATTGATCTCAGTCTAGCTTTAGCCTATTAAGTAGCCAGTCTTTGTCTGTCATTTGTGTTAGACCCAACATCATGTCACTAAGATACAAAACTGGATCTAACAACAGATCCATTCCCTTTAGAATGTATTAACAGAGGAACTCTAATTTTCCATTAAGCAAAGGACTAAGGTTGCCATCACATCACATGCAGGGCCTATGGTTGAGATTTCTCTGCTTTGCATAACTGTCTCCTTACTGTTTCCACTAATGCCTTTGAAAAGTGCCCTGACTTAAGAATTTCTTAGTTCTATTACCACAAAAACTTCCATGTTGGAGCATAGGGTTTGGGGTGATCAGAGACTGTCTTCCCAGGCCATGCTGACTCATACTTGGCTCCAGAATTAACTATCTATTATTCATTTACAGGTAAGGGCTGTGTTTTTGTGTTGACACCATCAAGTTTCTGACCTTAATACATGGAGTCTACCATGAGTCCAGGAAGGCTTCTTTGCTTTCAAAGAAGACATAATAAGAGGGAAAGCTACAAGTCCCAGGATTGAGTCTTGCCCACAGTTTCCCTAAGTTATTCCTTACTAAATGACATACCCTGGAGAGCGGGGATAGAATTGTGTTTCCTGTCCTTTGCAGCACAGACTAGTATATGGTAGGGGTCTGAATCAACCCTGAGATTTGAAACTTCCATAAATGTAGAATCCCATTTTCCAGTGGTCTTTAGACAGCTGAGAAATTTCCAAATATTAGATTTTGTCTAGGGGCTGATCAAGCCATGGGCACCCGAAGGAACCTTTTCCTTACTCACAGCTTCTGTGAGGGAAAAGGTAAGCTCCACCAGAACCTGCCTGAGACTGTGGCCCTCTAAGACTCCCTGGGTGTCTGCTCCAGGAGAGTAGTGAGCACCATAATTTCTATTTCTCTAAAAGCTTAGGGGCAGGCTACCAGATTCCAAGACATCAGGATGCTACAGGTGGCACATTTGCTATCTGTAAGACAGATACACCTTTCCCAAATGACCTCCCCTCTCACTCTCTACCTCCTCCTCAGGTCCTCTCTTCCTTTTCCTTAGCTTTTCCCCACTGTTCTTCTTCCTCCCCAGTGTACTATCTCCTCTAAGTCATACATTAACAATATTTCTTCCTCCCTCCTTTGAAACTCAAGACAACCTGCCTTGCCACCTGGGAATCAGAGGTAGCCTGACTACAAGGAGTATAGGCCATTTGTGGCACAAGACCTCCCCTTTCTGAGTTCTATAAGAAGAATTGATAGGCCAAAAATTCTGCCTCAGGGACCCAAACTCTCCTCAGATCCCTCACCATGCTGTCTGTCTATGGCATTAATAGTTCAAATAGTATTTTACCCAAAAGGACAGTACACTCAGTAGTTCTCTTGGGCCCCCAACCCAAGAGCTTTCACTGAGTTTCTGAGATTTGCATGAAGAGAGGCAGTTATCTTGTTCTTTGTAATCTCCCTGTCCTGTATATCTATCTATCTATCTATCTATCTATCTATCTATCTATCTATCCATCCATCCATCCACCCGTCAATTGATCTATCATGTATCTATTTATTTGTGGTGGTTAGGAAGGAAGGCAGAACCTCCTGAGTACTTCCACCATGGAGCCACTCCCACCCAGCCTCCTCACTCTTTAATGAAAAGGGAAATATAATGGAGTGATTCCCTTCTGAGAAGGCCTTGGGATCAGGGATGCCCTCACCCTGAAGAACTCCTTTGTGGAGCCTGCTTCCAGTGTCCCATAAGCAATTTCCGTCTGCTTTGCCAGGTCCTCTGCACTCTCAATGGGAGACACCATCCTCTCCACAGTCAGGAAGGCAGCCAGGTTGGCTGTGTATGAGGAGATGATGATCAAAGTGAAGAACCACCAAACACCACCAACGATTCGTCCAGACAGGGACCTGCAGGCCAAAGGGGAGACAGGTCAGAGGCGTGGACATCAATTATAGAAGGTTCTAGGGATGAGCAGGGAGTCAGCAGAGTTCTGCCAGCAGGACTGTCAAACCTGATTCCACCCCCTACTCTGTAAGAATGAAGTGAGAATCCAAACATCAGAGAGATTCCGTGCTTCCTTCCTTGTCAGGATAAAAAGCTGTGGGGTCTCTGCCCCATGGGTGATAATGCACGCAGGCAATTGTCACACTTGCTTTACATGGACAGACACATCAAGACATGTCAGCAATGACACAGATGTGTCAGCACTTGTCCACAAGCATCTTAGATGTGTGTAAATATCCTTCAAATGTAGTTAACATCTACATGGAATAATGGTCAAATGCAGCCATTTTAAATGCAACCACACACACACACACACACACACACACACATACATACACATACACATGTACACACAAATTTGATGGACCTGGAAATAATAAACAGCAGCAGTCTCCTTTTTCTCATTATTGTCCAGGATGATGCCATAGAAGGAGAGGGAAGGAAGAATGTATTGGATATATTCATAGAATGAGTGTAACCTTACTGCAGTCACTGTGGAGAAAGTCACTGCAGGAGATAGGCAGTCGCTCCACTGACCAATGCAGAGATGGATTTAAAAAAGAGGTTAAGCTGAGTGTGACCCTAGAATTCTGGGAGTAGAGGTAGGAGGATCAGAGGTTTACCATCATCTTGGCCATACAGTGAGTTTGAAGCCAGTCTGGGCTATGCGAGAGCTCTTTTCAACAAACAAATACCAAACATGTCCCCCCCCCCAAACCAAAAAGGAAAGAAAGGGGCTAATACACAAGATGAAGTTTCCCTGGGTATTCCATGGACCCTTTCATGTGCCCCAAATAGTGAAGAGAAAGATGACTAGCAAGAGAGACAGAGAGACAGTGTCCGCTCTGATTCTCTTGGGCTCCCCAATGACTCCACAGGGTGGTGTGGACTCTCCTCAGGGTGACTTTGGAACCTTTCAGGCAGGACAGAAGACACTGTCAAGGACACACTTGTATCCTATCAGACAACTGAATCTTATGTTGGGAAAAGGAAAGACTGGGACCTTAGTGCCAGCCAGAGGAGGAGGAGGAGATTGAATCCCAGAAGAGATTTCCCACAGTTCTAACAATGTAAAATAGACTGGAGCTGAAGCTATGACAGATGGCGCTACAGTTTGACCAGGTCTACTTGACTGGCAGGCCTCTGATTGGCTTGTCCAAAGTTGTACATACAAAGATGGCGCTCTGCATGCTTTGCCCAGCCCAGAGTCCACTCTCCTGCCTGGGGTCTTCTACTTCATCCCTCCGTTACTTACTCTTCCTGTCTGAAGAGTAAGTAAATACCAACTAAATACTGTGTTCAGACTCAGCAGAGGGATGTTAGGGAAATTACTGCAGCTCTTCCTTCCTATTCCCCATGTGACCACATTGGATGCATTTCTTCTGTCTGCTTTTCACGTTTATTTGTTTAATTGCCATATTGAGAATGAGTGGCAGAGCCTGGCTTGTTAAAGCTGCCAGAACCCAAATCTGACTCTAGCCACTGCGTATGATTGTCAGGGAGTGTTATGGTGAACACTGATTGTCAGTTTGATAGGATCCAAGGGAGACAGGCATCCGGCAGTGTCTATGAGGGTTTTTCTAGACTGGGTTAAGTGGGAAGACCTATTCTGAATGTAGGTAGGATCTTCGACTTAATGAACTAGAAAAGGTGAGCTGAGCACCAGCCTTCTCTCTGCTTCCTGACTGTGGATGTGATATGAGCAGCTGCTTCACATCCCCGAGCTGAGCCTTCTGTGTGAGCACAAGCAAACCTTCCTCCCTTACTGCCTTGGCAACTTCATAGGAAGAATAAGTAACAGGGGGTTGGTGTAGAAGACCCCAGTCAGGAGAGTGGACTCTGGTCTGGGTAAAGCATGTAGAGATTTTCTCATATTGTATATATAACTTTGGACAAGCCAATCAGTGCCTTTGTAAGCTACATTGCCGTAACATGTTAAGGATGTGGCTTATCTGGAGGGTATTCTTCAGAAGCAAGAAGGCAAGCAGAAGCACAGCAGATAGTCTAGTGCAGCACACAGTGGTATGTTGGGGGAGGGGTATGTGGATAGTATGGGGAGCTAGAGCCTGCCCATGCACATGATGTCTATTCACAGTAACTAAGACACCCACCTCAGGACGTTTGCATGTGCCCCTTGACTAGGGACTTACTTCCTTGAAATTGCCCCAAACCTGCCTCTGCAAACCTTTCCCTTGGGGTTTCTACTCTAACGTCACCCATGTTCACACATGCTCCCCAGAAGTAGTGTCATTTCTGCGTCCTGCTTCTCTCCCCTTGCTTTTTGTTGGCACGCTTATTAAAGTTGAAGTGACATTTCTATAGTCACGTAGGTTTGCTGACTCTGTGGCCATCTGTCTCCCTATAGTGGTATGTACAGGTCTTATCCATGTCACTTCTTGCTCTGTCCTCAGCATGAGGCTTAGTGCCTGGCAGAGAGTCTATAATGGATAGATGAAAGACAACACACGTTTTCTCAAGACTTATACATCAACAGCATGATGGGAAATATCTAAGAGGTTTCCCCTCAAGAGAAATGACTAATAGAAGAGTTAAGACACCTAGGCACAGAAACCCCTTTGGTAGCTAGGCTAGGGTAGAGCATACAAGGATCATTCATCACATGCTAAAAAGACATGGGTTGGGGAAGATCATAGCCTACTAGGAAAAATCTTGAAAGGCATCATGGTGTCAGCTGACTGGGCCAGGGAAGCAGGCTGACTGTCTTAGTTAGGTTCCCGTTGCTGTAATAAAACATCATGACCCAAAGCAATGTGGGAAGGAAAGGGTTTATTTGATTTTACACTTCCTGATCAGAGTCCAGCATCCAGAAAAGTTGGGCAGGAGCTGGAGACAGGAGTTGATTCAGAAGCCACGGAGAAGAAATGCTACTTACTGGCTTGCTCTTTATGGCTTGCTTTGGCTGCTTAAGTAAACCAGAACCACCAGCTCAGAGGGGGCCCCACCCACAGTGAGCTGGGCTCTCCCCCTTCAATCATCCACGCTGCAGGCTTGTCTACAGGCCAGTCTGGTGGGGACTGTTTCTCAGTTGAGGTTCCCTTTTCCAAAATGATTCTAGCTTGTGATGGAGTTGACATTTAAAACTAGCCAGCACACTGGCTGTGAGCATTCTGCCCTGCAGAGGCATTTCCTGAAGTGTGAACAGCCAGTGAAGGCAGGAAAAGAATTTGAACAAATGGCCACTGGGGTCCCCACAAACCACAGTAAACTCCCGGCACCATGCTCCACGGGGGCACCATCTTGAGCTGCCCAGGGCAATTGTTTCTATTTCTTCAATCCCTACCCTCTGGGCAGGCCAGGTGGGAGCATGGCAGTAGCTGCACCAGGAACCTGAGGTTGAGAAAGATGAAATACTTGAAGTTACAAAGCCAGTGATTGATCTCACGGAGGGGGGTTGGGGGGACCCATGATGTGACATCAGGGTGTGCATGACTCCACCTGTGTTGAAGTTGGACTCTGCTGAGCCCTCCCACCCCCCCTCATCTTCTCAAGGCTGACCACAGGCCCTGACTATCCCTCACCCCACAGTTCCTAGAAGAGAGTATTTGGCGTCATACTGCTGTTAAAACGAGGCTTCTTCCATATATAATTTGGGCTTTACAGACATAGAAGGATTTCTTTTATAGCTGCTGCTGGGCAGCCCATAATAACAGAACATATGGTTTTTCTGCATGTTGAGTGGCCTGCCCCAAGCTCCTGATACTGCCGAGATTCACTAGCTGATTATCAGAGTCTAGGTGGGCTCCGAGGGCCTGGGACCTTCCCTCATTTGGCCAGGTGTCAGCCTGTTTTTCATCAATGGCCCAATTGCCTGGCATTTGAAGTCTTTGAGGTTGAGGACATATTTAAATACAGCGTGCTGTGGACTTTTTAAAAATAGTCTCTAACTCATGAGCAAACAGGAGGCAAATGAACAAGGCACACTTCGAAGCTTTAATTAACATGTGGTTATCTTCAGCACAGGACTCGTATTAGCAGCAGCTATTTCACTTCAAATAATCGATTGAAAACATCCCATTTGTCAGGTACCATTTTACCACAGTCGGTTCCCTGCACACTCAGCCCCTCCCTCTCACTTCTCCCCTGCTGAGCCAGCAGAGCAACCGCCCTGGCAGGGCCAGTGTTCCTTTCTCAGCTGCCAGGAACCCTATTCATGCCTTCAAAGGGACACTCAGCCTGTCTGAGCATCTCAGATAGTTAAGTGGGAGTTTGGAAGCTGTGTGGACCACCTGCTGACCGGCCCTGTAGGACACTCTGAGCAAGTCGTTTTATATTTCTGAACCTTGTTTTAACTTTTGACAAGATGGGGGACATAGTGGGAACCCCTAAAGGGGTTGTAAGGATGAGCTGTAGGCACAAGGCAGACCCGGGCCAGAGTCCTTGACGTGGTGTCGTGGTAATACTCAAAATGAAAGCTGCCACGGAAGCAAGTTTAGCAAAGCATGGTAAGTGAACAGTACAAGACATTTATTGATTCATTTTTGTCTTTTTTTTTTTTTTTTGAGACAGTGTCTCAGGTAGCCCAGGCTGGTCTCTTACTTGATAGACCAAACGAGCCTTGAATTCCCCAGCTTTTTGCTGGGGTCCCTCCCATTTGCTGTGATCTCCAATGTGTGCCACCAAAGCATACGAAGCTGATTATAAAGATGAAGTAGAGTATAGCCTCATTTAAAAGACCAAGTGGGTGCCTGTAGGTCCAACTTTTGGGGAGCCTAAGGCAGGAGGACTGTTGAGCCTACAAGTTCTAGGCTGTAGTAGTCTATGATCCATGTCTATAGTCAGCTTGACATCGATACTGTGGCTTCCTGGAAGGTGGGTACCACCAGGTAGGTACCCCTAAGGAGGGGGTGAACCTAGCTCAAGTCTGAAATAGAGTAGGCTATAACTCCTGTGCTGATCAGCAGTGCGGTTGAGACCACAAATAGTCACTGTATTCCAGCCTGGGCTACACCGTGATACTCATGTCTTAAAAAAATAAGTACAATGAAAGACTAAATTAGATACCATCTGAATAGTCACACCAAGGGTATAGGTTTCACACGTGTGCCTGAGTCAGGAGATTCATTTAATAATGAGTAATTTTTCAAAAAATTGTGAGTGTCTGTGTATATGTCATGTGCACACAGGTGCCTTGAAGAGGTCAGAAGAGGGAATCAGACCCCTGGGAACTGGAGTTTCAAGCCAGTGTGAGTTGCCCAGTGTAGTCGAAAAGAACTGATCTTAGGTTCTCTGCAAGAGCCACAAGTGCTCTTAACGGCTGAGCCATTTCTCCGGCTCCAGTGAGCTTGTGGCAATTCTGTAAGACCTAGAAAGCCAAACTAAACTTGGTAGATGGCAGGGAATCTGGAAAAGTGTAGGGAAACTAGTGAATAAAAGGTTCTCCAAATGGGTAATATGAGGGATGACAAATCATGACAGTTAGTGTTAATTGCCAACTTGATACAATCTAGATTCACCTTGGAAAGGGATCTCGGTGAGGGATTATTTGGATTAGGTTGGGTGCTAGCCATCTGAGGGAAGAATATGGCACTGAGTGAATTGATATGGCAAGACCTGCCCACTGTGGGTGGCACTATTGCCTAGGCAGGGGCTTTGTGGACTGTATCTGATGGAGACAGTGAGCTTAGCAGCAGCATGCATCCCATCCCTTGCCCTCTGCTTCTTGACAGTGAATGCAACAGAACCAGGGGTTTCAAGCACCTGGTACTGTGACTTCTCTGCACTGTAACTTGTGACTGTGTGCTGGACTAAACCCTCCCTTCTTTAAGATGCTTTGTCAGGATTATTTTAATCTCAGCGACTGGAAAAGAAACAAAGGCAGAGCGGAAGGTTGGGGAATAGTCTAGAAGTGTGAATAGTTTGGGAGCATCTATTTTAGACAACGAACCCAGCCTGGAGAAAAACGGGTCCTTAGGCAGGAGAAGGTTTCATATGATTGAAATGATAGGTACCACAGGACTGGTTTGGAGAGCAAACAGCAGGTTCTAGACCAAGAAGAGCCCTAATATCAGGTGTAGACCACTCTGAGAGACCCCTTCTTTTAAAGACTGCCTGCCTGCCTGGAACCTCCATGCATACCAATCATTTTTAGAAAACCCTTGCACTGGTCACAAGTCCCTCCCTGTTCTTCTCAGCTTCACTTGTGACCACACCCAACTATGAAGCTATTAAAGTGGTTTAGATTCCTTCATCATCTACTCCAACCCAATACAGTTCCAATACCTGTTGAAGGAACAGGAAACCTCACATGCAGTTTGTCCCGCTTTCCTGAGCTATCTATAGAAGAAAAGAAGTAAGTGCTTGGTGTATGACTCAATGGGCTCATCGCAAAGCTTTAGAAGACTATTTTGGAAGAAGTGATAATTCAGATGCATCTACAATTCTCCCATGGTTATAAAATCCTGTTCCTTCAAATATCTTTGCAAATTGATTGTCAGGGAACACATTATAGATGATACAAATTTAAGACAATAAAGTTTGTTTCTTTAAATGCACTGTAAAAAAAACTGAAGTTCCCACATATTCTGACAGTTCCCCACCATTGGTGAATCACTGTTACAGATCTCTCTGGGTTATCACAGGCACTGGGGTATCGGCTTCAATCTTCCCATTTCTTCCTCAAGAGATCCCACCAAGCACAACTTCCCTCTTGACAATACCAAGGCTAGAAACCAATTGGACTCTGGTCTTGTCCTAGGCTGTACATTGGGAGGAACAGGTCCAAAGAACCTTCCTTCTAGTGATCAGGAGATTGAGGGGGTTGGGGTCTCCCTCCTAAACCTCAGAAGATGAGGGTCTTCTACATCTTTCTGAAGAAGGCAGGGAACTGCTTTCATCAGGTCCCAGTATTTGGTATCTATCTCTATCATTCATCCCCATTTCTGTGCTCCTTGCATCCAAGATCATGGGTTAGTGCCTTTGCATGTGCATGGGAGATGAGCCTGGCAGCATTGTAAGTTGGCCTCTGTCCTGACCTTATTCAAGGCTCTGTTCAGTTACAAACGGGAGCTTACCTATGGGAGAGTGCTGATCTTCACTCATCAGCTGAACTTAAACTGATAATCTTACCTAGTGGGCTTGCTCCAAGCATGGAACTTGTCAAAAGAATCATCTTTAGTAGGAGATAGAAGTTGGAGAGATATATGAGGGCTGGGGTCAGGGACAGTTTCTATCATCAAGATGGGAGGGATTCAGCCCCCTGCCCTCACCCAAAGCAATCCTCAAAAGATGAGTGGTTCCCATTCACAGTCAGCAAGGCAAGGGCTCCTGTAGTTACTAGGAAGTGAATTCCAATGGCAAAGGGAATGTGCAGAAGAGGGTCCTGAGCTCTGGGTAGGAGCTTAGTGATTGACAACTCAGCTGTGTGAGTCCCCAGCTGAGAACCAAGTCAGAGCATGCTGGCTCTGATTCCAGAATTGGGATGTAATGTTAATAGGTATAATGGGGTTGGTTATTTTACAAAATACTACGAAATGAATGTGGGCTGGCTGCAAACCATTGTAAACTTCCCTTTACTATCTCTCATGTCTCCCATTTGAGGATGTGTACGGTAAGTCCTTAACTAGTTTCCCCCTCCTACTTCTCTTTTTCTCTTCTCCTCTCCCTCTTTCTGTCTTCTCTTCTCCCACCCTCCTTTCTTGGCTGTAGTGTTATGTGTGGAATCCAGAGTCGTGCACATGAGAGGCAGGTGATTCACAATTGAGCCATTTTCCCAGCCTCAACTTTTCTTGGTATTTTCTGGAAAGCATGGTTAATTAAGGTAGTAAGAAAACAAATAAACAAACAAACAAAAAACAACAGCAACAAAAAAACAGTGCCCTTACCAGGCAGCTTGGGCTCAAAGCTAAGCTACAAAGATCAGGCCATGACTTTGGGCAAGTCACCTAATCTTACCAAGTGTGATGTCAAAGGCAGAAAAGTTGCCCTCAAAGTCACTCAAATCCTAACTCCTAGAACCTACAGATATGCTGCATTAAATAACAAAAGGAAAATTTTGGATAATTAAAGTTAGGGTCTTTAAAATGAGGAGTGGCCACTAGGTCATCAGCTTAGCCTCTGAAAGTGGAAGAGAAAGTTAGAAGGGCTGGCTTCTTCCAGTTTCCCCATCAGGACTATCTCTACAAATGCCACTGCTTTATCAGTGATTTTGATAGATATTACATTTACTTAAATTCCAGGCCATGTGGGAGAGTTTCTTCTTTTTTATTATAGCTTATCTGCTGTAATATGTTAAGGTGTAATAAAAGACAAGCACAAATCTTTAAATCTTGGCTTTAAATCAATACATTTTTCAAAAATATTAATTTTTAAGATATAATTGCTTCATGTCAGTCTTCTGTTTTCTCCTTCTAACTCTTCCTATAATCCCATCCTCTGCTCTCTTTCAAGTTCATAGCTGCTATTTCTTTAATTGCTTTAAAAATTTTTAAAGTTTTGTCTTGCTTTTATTATGTGTTTGCGTATGGGTATGCGAAGCTGAATATAGAGTCCATAGAGCCAAGAAGAGGGCGCCAGACTTCCTGGGACTCAAGTTATAGTCAGTTTTGAGGCAATTCATATGAATGCTGGGAGTCAAACTTAGGTCCTCTGCAAAAGTAATATATACTCTTAACGCTGTGCCTTCTCCCTAGCTTCTTCCTTATTAAAATTTATTTTTGTGAGACTATCTCACATGACACCTACTTGTGGAACATAATTTTAAGTGTGTAATAGATCAACATTGCTTGTTTTTATGAGGTTGTACACGAGAGCTCACAGCTTATCCATAGCTTATCCATCTGGCTTGACTGGAAGTCGACACCCAGGGATAACACCTGGGATGGAGAGATGGCTCAGCAGTTAAGACTGGAAAACCTTAACTGTTCTTCCAGAGGAAAGGGCTTTAGTTCCCAACACCCACAAGGCACATGATGGTTCGCAACAATCAGTAGGTATGCATGTTGAGCACAGACATTCACACAGGCAAAACAATCACACACAGAAAATAAAAGGAATTAATGTAAAACAGAGGAGCAGACCTTGGGCAGAGCAAACTCTGCAGTCAGTCCCACAACACCCAGAGGAAGCTCCACTCCCAAGCGCTTTTACACACTCGCAGGATCCCAGGATCCCAGGAGCTTGGCCACGCCAGGATCTCAGGGTCCCAGAGGCAGCTTGATTCCCAGGAGCTTGGACACACTTAGGATCTGAGGATCAATAGGATCCTAGAATTATAGGATCACAGAGACAGCTTGACTCTGAAAAGTTCTGACACAACCAGGATCACAGGGAGGACAGGCTCCAGTCAGATATAGTGAGGGCAGGTAGCACTAGAGATAACCAGATGGAGGGAGGCAAGCATAAGAACATAAGTCACAGAAACCAAGGTTACCCGGCATCATCAATTTTTCCACCATAACAAGTCCTGGATACACCATCACATCGGAAAAGCAAGATTTGGATCTAAAATCACTTCTTATGATGATGATAGAGGACCTTAAGAAGGTCATAGATAACCCTCTTAAAGAAATACAGGGGAACATGGGTAAACAACTAGAAGCCCTTAAAGAGGAAACACAAAAATCCCTTAAAGAAAAACACAAACAGGCAAAGGAAATGAACAAAACCATCTGTGATCTAAAAAATGGAACTAGAAACAATAAAGAAACTACAAAGGTAGAAAACCCTGGAGTTAAAAATCCTAGGAAAGAGATCAGGAGTCATAGATGCAAGCATCACCAACAGAATACAAGAGATGGAAGAGACAATCTCAGGTGCAGAAGAGACCATAGAAAACATTGACACAATAGTCAAAGAAAGCACAAAAAAAAGCAAAAAGCTCCTAACCCAAACATCTGGGAAATCCAGGACACAGTGAGAAGACTAAACCTAAGGCTAAATAGGTATAGAAGAGAGTGAAGATTCCCAACTTAAAGGGCCAGTAAATATCTTCAAAAAAATTATAGAAGACAACTTTCCTAACCTAAGAGATGCCCATGAACATACAAGAAGCTTACAGAACTCCAAATAGACTAGACCAGGAAAGAAGTCACATGATAATCAAAACACCAAAAGCAAAGAAAGAATTTTAAAAGCAGTAAGGGGAAAAAGGTCAAATAACATAAAGGCAGGCCTATCAGAATTATACTAGACTTCTCACTAGAGACTATAAAAGCTAGAAGATCCTGGGCAGATGTCATACAGACTTCAAGAGAACACAAATAATAGCCCAGGCTACTATACCCAGCAAAACTCTCAATTATCATAGATGGAGAAAACAAGATATTCCATGACAAAACCAAATTTACACAATATCTTTCTACAAATCCAGCCCTACAAAGGATAATAGATGGAAAACATCAGCACAAGGAGGGAAACTACATCCTAGAAAAAGCAAAAAAGTAATCTTTCAACAAACCCCCACAAACATAATTTTACCTCTAACAACAAAAATAGCAGAAAGTAATCACTTTTCCTTAATATCTATTAATATGAAAATCAGTATTACCAATATATCCTAAGCAATTGAAATTCAAAAACATGATGAATTAGAAATTTGTTAGCTATCATTCAGTGGTTCCTCTAATTTGGTAACTGGAGAAATAGGTCCAATATTGTACAGTCCATATACACTTTCTGCTTGTTTGTACGGGACAGTGTCTTGCTGTGTACCACATAATGGTCTTGAAATCATGCTTCTTCTGTCTCAGCCTCTCTATTAGTAGGATTGTTTATTTGATGTTTTTACACTGTACTGTGGCTTTCAGAACAGTTTACATTTTTCAAAAGTATTTGTACAGCCAAAAGAAACAATTAATTAGGGAGGTGGCTTGTAAGAGAACAACAAAGAGTGAGACTGAATATTTTGTTTGATATTTAAAATTATTATATCAACTTAGATAAAATTTAAGAAGAGGACCTTATAAGTTACTCTTTTTTTTTGACATGAATGCTTTTCAAAATCATCACAGCCAATGAATCAGAATCATACCCTCACCTAATGTCTGTGCCACCTCTGAGCAGAACCATTGTTCATTGAAACAGCTGATGAATAACTTCATGCATAGACCATCTTAATACTTACACCATTTCTTAAATGAATGTAACCTGTTCCCTGTGGGCTGAAAATGATGACAATCACTCAAGTCAAATAGCTTTGACCATAGCAGGAAATCTGTATCCAAATAATTGTGCCTACAATTCATTCCTTGATACAGCAGAACTGTCAACTCTTAGCTTAGCTACTATGGAGGTAAAATCCTTTGGTGATGTGAGGGACATTGAAGTACAGCCTTATTATAATGTGCTTCAATGTCTAAAAATTGTTTTTAATGTTGGGTTTGTACTATAGTAAGAGCCAATATTTTAAGGTCTACTAAAAACAAAATAAAACAAAACAAACAAATGAACAAAAAGACTTTATTTATGTTCATTTAATAACATGTCCATCATTTTAATGATTAGTATAAAATATATACTGTGTTGAATATAATAAAAAATTAAAAAAAAGAAAAACAGAATACAACTATACATTTCCCATTCACCCCATGTGAATGCCCATGATGGTTAATCACAATTGTCTACTTGATTAGCTCTAGAATCACTTGGAAGATGAGCTGGGCATGTGGGGATGCCCTTAGGAGATTATCTGATCAGTTTAATTTAGGTGGGAAGTATCCACCATGAGGAACTCTCTTTCCTGTGTTAGAATCTTGAATGTTATCAAAGAAGAAGCTGAATTTAACATTAACATTCAATGCTTTCTGCTTTCTGACTGTGGATGCAGTGTGACCAGCTGCCTCTAATTCCCCACCATGCTTGACTTGAACCTCAATGAGCCCAAATTAACTATTTCTCCTGTGAATTCTAAAAAGGTATGTTATCATAGTAATAGGAAAAACAGCCAAGACGTTGACATTCATTCCTTGAGTCTGTGATTTTGACTTTTCTAGTGATATTATTTGATATTTGTGCATTGCCTGGTTTATATCATTTGGCAATATCCCCGGGGTTCACCCTTGATCCACACAGACTTTTGAAGGCTAAAAGGCACTCCCATGAGCATGTAGACCACACGTGCTTATCCACTCATTGATCAATGTGTGTTTCAGTTATTCCCACATTTTAGCTGCTACAGCTGGTGTTACAGTGCAGTAGGGGTTCTGGCATCTGACCATACCCAGCACTGGATTGTTGCTTTGCATAGCAGTTTTCTTTCTAACTTTGTGACAACTCCTCATTCTGTTCTTCACGTTCTCTGTGCCACTCGGTTCATTCTCACCAAGTCTACAAGAACTGCATGTTCTTTACTGTTTGCACAGAACATGTCTTTTGGTATACTTCCTACTCTTGTCAAATGTCTATGGTAGGTGGATGCATTGGGGAACTCAGAGAAGCCCACATCTGAAACATCCCCTGCTTCCAGGCCGCCCTTCTGTCTTTCCGATCTTCCTCTGTTACATGCTGCTGCCTGCTTGACTCTGCTAACAGCATAGCATGTAGCAAGCTCTGTTCAGTCCCACACTGGTACTTGCAGTCTGTGCTATGCCTAGGTCTGCTTCCAGCCCTCCGCTCCACCTCCTCTCCCCATCTGTGACTATCCTCTCTGCACTGCACAAGTAGATCCCAAGTAACTAGAAAAAGAATGACTTCTTTTAAGTTTAACTCCTCTGAAGTTCCTAAGGTTAGGCACTCAGCAAATATTTTTGGGTTTGAACACAAAACTGAAAACTGCAGGTGCCAAACTCTCTCTGCTTATATTCCCACATGCACCCCCAAATGACAGTGTTGTTAGGAACTGGCACGTTTTGCTGGCTTATTGCAGGCAGTATTAGTTCATAATTAGTATATTTATATTTGTATATATGTGTTTTTAGGTTTTGAGACAGCATTTCTCCCTGAACCTGGAATTGACCAACCTTGCTGGCTGGCTAGGAAGCCCACTAGAATCCTCCTGAACAATCTTCCTAGCCTCCCATCAGAAAGATTAAAAAAAAAATCAACAATATGTTTTATAGGTCACTTTAAAAACAAGCGAGGTCATTTCATTGACTTTTTACATTTATTTTTCTATAATATTCCCCTTTTCTACATGACTAACACCAAACTGAAAGTTGTAATTAGCAGTGAGGAAAGCATAAGCTTTTAAAGGGATAGCAGATTAGATAGGAATTTTCTAGAGATGTCATAAACTTCTTCCATTGAGAGTGGCCATGGTCTCACTGGTTGGTTATGAATATGGAAGTAATGCCTTTGGGAAGGAAGTTATATTTCAAGGTCCTTCCTGGCCTCAGGTTTTGAGCAGGCTACTTGCCATTGGCTGCGTGTATAAACTGACCAAGTTGAGTCTCCAAATAGCCTGCCTAATATCTAATACTTTGACTATCATGTACTACCTCACAGCTGAACTTGGCTGGAGTAGGACCCCAACTGTCTTCTGCCACAGGGGTTCAGGGGTCAATGGCTGTGCAGATTCGTTGCTGGCATTGATGTTTCTTAACAGTTGGTTATCAAGGGTTCTAAACACTGAGCAATAGCAACCATTGATCTCTGGTTCCTGACTATAGATGCAAGGCAACCAGATGTCCCGAATTCCTATTAACACAACCATGATAGACTGTACCCTCAAACAGTGAGCCCAAACAAACCTTCCTCCTTGGTGGGTTTTTTTTTTTTGGAGGGTCAGATTATTTGCCACACAAATGAGAAAAGCTACTAAGACTAAGACACCAGAGGATAATCAGCTGCCAGACTCATTCATTGTAATGGCCGCCCACTGTGTTTCCCAACTCTGTTGCAACTCCTGGGGAGCTGTGTCTGGCCTACTCCTGTCCCTCAGGCTTTGTCTAGTACCCCAGTGAGGATGAGAGTCCCTCTGTACATGTTCCCATAGCTTCTTAAGGGTTAACGTTTAAACTGGCAAAGGAAAGCTTCCTGGGAATTAAAAATGGAGTAAGCCCCAGGAGAGGCAGAAAAGATTGCCTGGGAGCATGGGGAGGGGCTTGGCATATTAGAGCAGACCACTGGGGAGCAACAGTGGGAACCATTGGGAAAATCCCTATTTCATTTCAAGTCTGTTTCCCCAGAGAGAGAGCCACACTCATCTGCCTCAGGGTTGTTATAGCATACATTAAAAAAAATCATTTAATTTCTGAGCCTCAGCATGATTTCTCCCACCCCTAAAATAATCAGGACAGTGGTGCTGACCCCCGAGGCAACTACCAGCTTTTGTGATACTGAAAAATCAAACCGCTTTCTTACAAAAGAGCTGAAAGTTCTGATATTGTTAAGTCAGAAGTGGTGTCACACATGCTTTTTCCTAATGTGACCCTTGTAATTAATGCTGGGGCCAGCATTAGACAAATGTTAGCTTAGGCAGACTCCTCGCTGTCTTCCCTGTCTTGCCCTGGCACAGTAACTGACAAATAGGTGAGGCCTGACCCTGAGATTTCTCACTTTTCATTTTTGTGATCTTGCTCTATTTTCTTATCTCATCTTTAAAACTGGAATAGTCATATTGTGAACTCAACAGATTGTTACTGAAGTTCGCTCAGGTAACATGGGCTCTAGGGAGGCCATGGTAATGCCTACCATTGTGATGACACACATGTTACCACCCTGTTCTGTGTTGCCACATTCTCCAGACATCTTGGAGAACTGAACTGACCTTCATAGGTTTCTGACCCATCCTCACACACTCTTTAATTTGGTCTCTATATTCTACTGATAAAACCAGGATTCTATGGGGACTCCCAATACTTGCTCTAACCTACCCCACAATTCCTGGGAGGATGACCTTCAAAGTCTAGACAAGAGACCTTTCCAAACAGATTGTATATCTTATGTAAATTTCCAAGGAAGGACTGAGGTAGAGATGGAGTCCGACTGGTGTTAGATGAGAAGGTGCACTATGTTTTCCCAGGGGAGTTCTAATTCAGAGAGACCCAGGAAACCAGGAGAGCTAGGGGGAAGTAAACAGATCTCATGCTCAGGGACTGACTGCCTTTGTACCACCTGAAATCACAGGCAGGCTCAGTCTGTCTTTCAAAGTGAATGCTTGAGAGAAGAAAGTTAGTGGTTCTAATCCAGGGAAGATCTGTCTGTAAGTTCTCTGTTTATCCATCTCTGAACACTCCACCATCAGACATAAGGCTGGAGGCTGAGCTTGGCAGGAACCAGAGGCCACTGTCAACCATACCCTGACTATAAGCAAACTGCTCTGTTCCCTTTTTGACCTTTTAAAAAAAATACTTTAGTGTGTGTGTGTGTGTGAGGGGGAATTTGTGTATATGTGTATGTAAATGTGTTTATATGAGTATGTGAGTGTGTGTGTGTGAGTATATGTGTGTGTAGTATGTGTCTCTGTGTGTGTCTCTGTGTGTGTATATGAAAGTGTGTGTGTATGGGAGTGTGTGTGTATACACACACACACACACACACACACACACATGTGTGTGTGTGTGTATTAATGTTGGAGTTGGAGGTTATGTGCATATGGATTGCCTAAGGAGGCCAGAGACATCTTCTCCCCAGGAGCTAGAGTTACAAGTGGTAATGAGCTGCTCAGTGTAGGTTTTAGGAACTGAATTTGGATCCTCTGCAAGAGCAGTAGGTGTTCTGAACTCCTAAGTCATCTTTCCAGCCCCTACTTCTTATTTCTTTGTATCTTTCTTGCCCTTTTTCCTGAGACAGTATCTTAGGTAGCTCAGGCTGGCCTCTATCCAACTAACTACAGAGCCCAGGCTAGCCTTGAGCTCCTGAATCACCTCCTTTCTCTCTCTAACCTTTGGGATTACAGACATGCCCCTCTAGGTTTGGTTCCTGATCACCCTTTGAAAGTCTGCAATACAGTGCTCTTCACCCACTAGCTTTATTTAATAGTTTCGAAACCTCAGGTCTACGGGCATTTGGGGTCAGACAACAATCAGTGGCCTGAGACTGAGCTTGTTCTCCCCATGGTAGGGCATTCAGCACATCCAGAGAAAATATTGTCTCTCATGCAGGGAACTGAGATTTAAGTTCATTCAGATAAGACATGAGTCTAGAAGAGGGGCTGGGGGAGGGGAAAAGGATCTCTATAGGCAGGGGTCAGGAAAAGAGAGGCCATGGAATGTCTGTGCCATGAGGGCGGTAGAGGGTACTCTTTAGGGTTGAAGGGGACTAGGGGAGAACAGTGGGAGGCAGCCATGATGTACTTCATTTCATACATATATATGTATATATACATACACATATATATGTTTATATATATGTATATCCATATATGTGCTTGAAAATATAATAGTGGAATTTGCTTTTCTGTTCTATATCCTTAAGGTTCTGGGTTCAACCCCCAGGATAGTAACAAAACAGTAAAAGCGTTCCCCTACTAGCCCATAATTCTACTATTGCAGAACTGACTAAATTATTCATTACTTTTTAAAAGTACCTTTTAAACACAAAAAGTATGCTTTTTGTATTGCATGATTTTGCCTGGTTTTCAACCCCCTTACACTTTAACAGCATTTTCTTGTCTATTTTATTTTCTTCTGTCTGCTAGGCCCTCTTCATTTCCCCAGATCACAGATACTCTTCCATTGATGGACATACTGCTAAACTTTTCTCATATTGCGATTATAAAAATGTATGTGTGGATTAAGTCACAGGCAATATTTATTTAGACACTCATATATTTCCCGAACCTGTGTAGACCATGAGAAGCTCCATGGCAGGCTTTGGGGAAATGGTAAGACTAGGTCCTTGATTTCCTACAACTCAGGATTGGCCCTGAGTTCTAGTGTTCCAAAGGCCACAGTCCTTTGACCAGCAATTCTGAGATCACCTGAGGTTTATAACAAGTGGAAACTCTTGGGCTGAGGAGATAGCTCAGCAGGCCAAGGTACTTGCTACCCAGTTTGAGGACCTGAGTTTACCCTAAACCCACATGGTGGAAGGAGAGAACTAATCCCCAAAGCTGTCCTCTCACCCTGCCATTCATACTAAGGCATGAGCACATGTGCAATAAAATAAACAAAAGTGCAAAAGAGCAAACTCTGGCTTCATCCCAGGCCTACTGATAGAAGTTGCATCTTTGGCAGATTCTCTGGTATGATAAAGTTTGAGAAGTTCTGGGTAGGGATACAGTGAATAAACATCAGAAACAGTACATGCTGTAACCCTGGACATTGGACGTGAATGAACAGATCGGGTTGTTGAATATTTAATTATCTGGTGGCCCCTTTCCCTTACAAAATTAAAAAAATCACTCGTGAGTTCAAGAGGATTACATCTTGTTCCATCCCCATTTTTTTATGGCTGGTGTTTATGTATGTATGTGTGTGTATGTGTGTGGGTGCATATGAGTTTGTGTACATATATGTAGAGGTCAGAAGTCCCTATCACGTGACTCTCTCAATCACTCTCTAACTTAGTGTTTGAGACAGAATCTCACTGAACATGCAGCTCACAGATTCAGCAAGACATGCTGCCAGTCAAGCTCCAGGGAGCCTCTCTTCCTCCTCTCCCCAGTGCAGTACATGCGCATGCCTCCATGCCCAGCTTTGAATGTGGGTGCTGGGATCCACATGCAGGTCATCACGCTTTTGTGGCAGGGGCTTTGCCTACTGAGCCAACTCCTCATTTCCCCAAATACTATTTCTCCTAAGGAATCTCCCACTAACTGGCTGGGTCCTGAGACCCTGTCTCCTCTTGTCATGTTTCTGTGCTAACGCTGATTGACTGGATTGTTCACAAACATGCTCAAATAAATTTGTGGGGTTTGGTTGGCTGGGCAATGATGGAACAGAATTTTGCACAGAATGGTTTTTGCTCTGTGGTTCAAGGTTATGGGTGGATTCGCTCTTTGTGCTATTTTTTAATGTCCATTATACGTGGTGAGCTGGGTAGATTCTTGGCTCAGCCAACACTCCCAATTTAACTGCCCTTCCTATCTGGTGCATAGTCAGACCCTTAGGCTCAGCTGCTAAAAATGAACTAAGGAAAACAACTTTTCAATTTTTTTCCTCTCAAGCTATGCCTGTGCAACTCTAGCTTGCCTCCTGCATTAAGGCTAAAAGACAAAGAAGATCATGTGTTCTGGATGCAAAATAAATTCCTTTATGTTCCCCACTACCTGTTGCCTGCTCCCTCTGAAGTACAACATGAGGCAAGAAGGTCAATTAGATGAGAACCTGCTCATCTTCTGCCTTTTCTCCAGAAGTCTCTAGTGTTTTCCAGACTTGCTGAGGATGCCTTTTCTATGCGCAGGTATCCCAGGTGTCATCCATCATGTTCAGTGTTGTGAAACACTCCCATAGAAAGGGTGACATAGAATCTCAATTATTGGCTTGCTCTGGACCCCTGATAAATGCTACTGTCATGGCTACTCTGTGAGGTCACAGTGTCTCACAACTGGAAAGTGCTGTTAACATTTCAGATGAGTTTCTATGAGGAAGGGACAGAGGACAGAAAGAGCAGACACAAGAACTTTCATGTTCTGTGTGATAAATCCTTGGTACTCTACACTGTAAAAAGGAAATGGTATACACATGTTATTACTAGCTTAGTGTCCATACGCTGGAATGGTTTATCTGTTCTGAGGGAACCTCCATCCCAGCTCAGATGCCCTTGAGAGGACAAGGTTGACAACAGCAGAAACAGTCTGTGCCCAGACAGCAACAGAAGGGGAAGTGTACAGAGAATGATAGTGAGGGAGCCATGGGTACCACATGGCCCAGCAGCATGGCTGACAACATGACCAGAGTGGGAAGACTGAGCTTTGAATGTCTGGCTGACTTCATTTCTACTCTCTTCTCCCTGTATCTCTCTCTCTATAAGGTGAAACAGAGGGCAGATTTTGAAAATGTTAGCCCACCCATTTTTAGATCACCATCTCTGTGAATAAAGTGGTTTTGAAAACTTGGATTCCTGTCTCTTCTCGTTGGCATCTGTGAGGGACGGAGGGCTGTTCTAGTATATTCCAGTTACAGAGGGAGTGCCAGTACACACCTCCCCTGCACAATCATCCTGCCTCTGTTCCAGTACCAGTGGTTGAGACTTGTTCTCAAGCTGTGCTGATTGAGGTAGGTGTGGTAGGGTGAAGACATAGAATTATTAAATGAACTAAACTGAGGGCTTAAGAAAAAAACAGGAAAAAGGATGGCATTGAAGTAGAATACACAAGTTCAGTAGGTTATCCATGTGTTAAAAAGGAAAACCTTGTCTTCCTTCATTTCTTTCATGGTGTGTGGATGCGTGCACCTGTGTTGGAGCACATGGAGGCCAGAGATCAACATTAGAGCCTATTTCTATCATTCCTCAGATACGGTCTACTTTGTTTTTTGAGACAGCATCTCTCATTGTCCTGGAGCTCATTGCAGGTTAGGCTGGCTGGGAGGTAAGCCCCAGTTAGCTTCCTGTTTCTAATCTTTAGTACTAGGATTTCTGGTGGATGCTACTGTACTAGTAGATGCTACCACACTGGTGAATGCTACCATACTCATGAATGCTCAGGTCCTAATGTTTGCATGAAAGTACTTCCCTGGCCGAGTTACCTCCTCAGCCTGTTCCTTCCTGTTCCCTTTTTATTTGCATATTTAAGATTGAAGAATATCTTCACAGCTTTCAAGAAGTAAAGACTTCTGTGATGGCTAATCTTGGTGTCAACTTGACCACACATATGGAATCATCTAAAACCCAAGGAGCTGGGTACACTTGTGAGGGGTTTTCTTGATTGGATCATTTGAGGTGGGAAGACCTCCCCTAAAATATGGACCACACCTTTTGATGGCAACCACATAAAAGGACCAGGAGAAGGAAGCATTTGCTTTTGATGGCTGTCCCTCACTCTCACTGGCAACTTAAACTATTCTGCTGCTGTCACTGGTGTTAGAACCTACACTTTTTTGGGATTCTAACATAGGCTGAAGACCAACTGAGACATCCATCTCTGTGGACTGAACAATTACTAGATTCTTGGCTTTTTAGTCAGGAGACAGGCATTGTTGAACTAGCCAGACGACACACATATAATATATATGTGTGTATATATAACACATATAATATACAGTATAACACATATACTGTTATATTCCTTTATAGAACCCTGACTAACACTACTTCTTTGGACAAAATACTAGCCACAGTGGAAAATCTTACTATACAAGACTATATTAAAACCACTTAAGATAAACTTCTGCAACTGACAGGGGTGAGGAGGTGAGGGGGCCTTTCTGGGACAAGACAGAGACCTGGGACAAGGGAGGTGCCCAAGAATCTATGGGGGTGACCTTAGTTATGACTTTACTACATTGGGGATATAGAACCTGAACAGGCTAGCTACCTCCTGTAGCCAGACAGGAACCCCAGTGGGGTGATAGAGACACCAACTCACCCATAACCCAAACTTTCAATTCAAAATTTATTGTGTCTACAATTAATGCAGGCATGGAGAAGGGAGCAGAAACTGAGGGAAAGGCCATCCAATAACTCACCCAGCTCGTGTCCTATCAAGCACCAGTGCCAAACACTGTTAATGATACTCTGTTATGCTTGGAGACAGGAGCAAGGTGTCCTTTGAGAGGTTCCACCTAGCAGTTGACTCAGACAGATACACGCACCCATAGACAAACAGTGGATAGAGCTTGGGGATTCTTATGGAAGAATATATGGAAGAATTGTGCACCTTGAAGAGGATAGGATCTCCACAGGAAGACCCACAGAGTCAACTAATCTGGACCCTTTGGAGCTCTCAGAGTATGAACCACCAACTAAAGAACATACATAGTTGGACCCAGGCTTCCCCACTCATATGTAGCAGAGGTGCAGCTTGGTCTTCATGTGGGTCCTGAACAACTGGAATTGGGGATATTCCTAAAGTTGTTGCTTATACATGGGATATGTTCTACTAGCTGGGCTGCCTTGTCTGGCCTCAGTGGGAGAGGAATGGCTAGCCTTGCAGAGACTTGAAGCACCAGAGTGGGTGGGAGCTGTCCCACACACTCAGAGGAGAAGGGGTGGGGACATAGGGGAAGGATTGTGTGAAGAGATGATTGGAAGCGGGGGATTAAGCAGCATGTAAAGTGAATAAGTAAAAATAAATAAATAAATAAATAAATAGTCATAGAGCAGTGATTCTCAACCTCCCTAATGCTGTGGTTCTTTAATACAGGTCCTCATATTGTAGCAACTTCCCAAACCATAAAGATATTTTGTTGCTACTTCATAACTGTAATTTTACTACTGTTATAAAACATGATGTTAATATCTGATATATAGGATATCTGATATGAGACCTTGAAAGGGATCGAGAAATGCTGTCATAGAGGATAAAACTCTGATCTGAAATATCACTGCAAAAAGATTAGCACCAAGGAAAGTTGCACAGTAATGAGAAGACAGACAGCCTAGAAGGAAAATGGCTAAGAGACCCTGCTGGCTAGTTTTTAAGTGCAAGCTTGATATAACCTAGAGTCCAGAGAGAGTCTTGATGAAGACTTAGCTATACCAGTTTGGCCTATGAGCATGTCTGTGGTGATTGTATTGTTAATTGGTATGTAAAGATCCAGCCCATTGTGGGTGGCATAATTCCCTTGGTAAGGGTCTTGAACTGTATCTAGCTAAACCTGAATCTAAATCTAGCCGAGTGTAAGTACAAGCAGCCAGCTAGTAACTATGTGTTTATGTCTTTCTGCCCTTGACAGCAGATCTTTTCTTTCTTTCTTTTCTTTTCTTTTCTTTTCTTTTCTTTTCTTTTCTTTTCTTTTCTTTTCTTTTCTTTTCTTTTCTTTCTTTCTTAGACAGGGTTTCTCTGTGTAGCCCTGGCTCTTCTGGAACTCATTCTGTAGACCAGGCTGGCCTCAAACTCAGAAATCTGCCTGCCTCTGCCTCCCAAGTGCTGGGATTAAAGGCGTGTGCCACCACTGCCCCTTGTTGACAGCAGATCTGCTATGACAAGGTGTTTGGGTTCCTGCCTTGACTTTTCCTAAGTGATGGGCTGTAGGAATTGTAAGCAGAAATAAACCCTTTCCTTACCCAAGCTGCTGCTGGTCATGAGGTTCTGTCATATTGACAGAAGTAAAGCTTTAACAGATACTTAGAAAGTTACTTTGTTCAAGACACTTGATACCCAAAAGCTACTGGGTATGGATGGGGTACCATCACCAAGGAAATGCAGAGTCAAGCCAAAATGTGATATGATAACAAACTTGGATAAAATAAAAAAGGAAAATGTGAAGTAACTGGAACTCACATGCTTTGCTGACAAGAATCTAAATTTGTACAGTACTTACGAAACAGCTTTGTAGAACCTTCAATAGGAAAATATACATAACTTGACTCAGGAATTCTACTCTTAAGTTATACATCCAGCAGAAAGGCACATATGTTCACCAAAAGATTTTAGAGGGATATTCATAGCAGTCCTACGTAGAATAGCCTCATGACAGAACAACTTGAAAGTTCACCTTCAAAGACTATTATCCATTGAGATGTTTGCTGTTGCCAACTTGACAGACTCTAGAATCACCTGGGAGATGGGCCGCTCAACATACCTATGGGGATTACATTGGGTATATTAACTGATGTGGGAAGACCTGCCCACTGTGGGTGGCACCACTCCCTAGCTAAGAGCCTATGCTGTGTAAGTAGAGATAGGGAACTGAATGGTAGCCATCATCTTTCTGCCTCTTGACTATGGATGAGATGTGACCAGTTGCCTCAAAGTTCTGCCACCTTGAATTCCCTGCCCTGATGGACTGTACCCTTGAACTGTGAGCCAAAAAAAACCCCCTTTTCCCCTTAAGTTTCTTTCATCAGAGTGTTCTATCACTCCATTTTTCTCAATGCAGTTGTATCTCTTTGTTGTTGACTTGATTGTGTACTAGGCTGGCTGTCCCAAAAGAAGTTACAGATTTTTCTCTTTCTACCTCCCATTTCCCTGAAGGAGAAGAGGACTGCAGAGGCTCATGCTCAACATGTAGCTCTTCTGGGTTCTGGGGATTTGAACTCAGGTCTTCAAACTTGCATGGCAAGAGCTTTTACCCAATAAACTGTCTCTCCAGCACCCATTTTAGTTTTATAGACAAGATCTCATTGGCACTGGCTGGCTAGTGAACTCCAGAGAACCACTTGATTCTGCCTTCCCTGGTGTGCTAGGCTTACAGACAGGATTCACTGTGCCTGGCTTCTACATGAGTACTGGGAAGCCAAACTCAGGTTATCAGGCTTGTACAATGGGGACTTCTTTGACTGGGCCAACCTCCCCAGCCACTGAGCTGGGCTTGTATGATCTGTGAACTTACTCATTATGTTATATCTTGATAGGATTTATAAGCCAAAATCAATTGTGTGTCAAAGGAGGACAATGTGAAGAAAAATTCACTCTTATGAAAATCTTTTCTTGTTCAGTATGTTATCTCTTAAAGTTGAACAGAGTATTCATCAGGTGGAAAACAGGCAAAGTTTAGAAAACAAAAACAAAAAAACAATACTCTAAACTGCGATGTTGGATCTATACTAAGAAAACGCAATTTCTGGTTGTCTCAAAAACAACACAACATAAACCTCAAAAGCTGAGACCTAGCTCCTTTCAACACTTGGTGCAGGGTTTGCTTGGAATGTCTTCCCCTTTTCCCATTTCCTTCTTTCCCTCTCCTTTGTCCCTCCAGAACTTGAAAGCCATTCACATATAAACACCAGGCTAGTCTTTTCTACAATGCCTGTTAGGGGAACTTGCTTCATTGAGGAGGGTCAGATTATAAAATACTCAGCTAACTTAACAGGTCAAGAGAGTTCTCTGGACTTTGGTGTTCCCGAAATCTAAAATAAGCTGATTACAAGAGGAACTACATGGCTTTCAGAATGCAGTCCATAGATTCATTAAGGATGTAAGCAACAGATTCATTAGCTTAATAAGTAATTACTGGCATCTATTATGGACACAAAGTGACAAACACTGAAAGAGTAGAATCTTAATAAGTCTTGACTACAAATCTTGTTAACATCTTTACCTGGGAAGAGTGACTACATACACCGTCTGTGAGAGACTGTGACACAGCAGGCACAGGCTGTCCTGCAAATGCCCAGTCTCATCTGACTGTTGCTAAAGTCCTAAACACACTGGCATTATTTTATACGAAGTAGACTGAAATTGACAAAAATGGTCACGGCAACCCCTCCCATTCCACGGGTAACCCCTCCCATTCCACGGGCAACTCAAACAAAAGCAGACTGAAAGATACTACCACACAGGTGATCACAAGCTGTTTGCTACAATGCCTGCGAAGCCCGTGTCTGTCTGGGGTGAAAAGAAAACCACAGGTATGCTGATCATGAAGAGATGGAAGCAGGGGTCCAGGAGGGCAGGCTGGAATGGAGGACAGTTCACCTGGACCAGAGGGTCACTATGGGGGAAGGGGGATGGATGAATCATGCTACAGAGGCAGGCAGATGCATGGAGCCAGCTCCTGCCCAGGAGCCGAGCGGGGAGACCAGCCTGGGAGTGGGGTGAGTGATGCCGCCAATCTTATCTAATTGCAACATTGCAACTTGGCAGTCCTCTTCCTTCTCCTTCTGGAACAGTCTCTGGACTTCCCTCTGGCCAGAAGGGGCTAGGAGATATGTGCCAGTTCAACCCTGAGAGTGCTTAGCAGGCAATAATAATAATAATAATAATAATAATAATAATAATAATAATAATAAATAAAGATGATGATGATGATGATAGCCAGGAGAGTAGACAGGAAAGTGATGGCCATAAAGGAAGAGAGAATTCAGACCCGGAAACCCCCGTCTAATCAAGTAACTGAGCCATGCACTTCAGCCTCTGTGTGTTCCCATGTGAGAGAAGTCCCGTGATGTTGGTATGAACAGCTGGAGTTTTACATCCGAGGAAACTGAGGCTGTGCAGTTAAGTCACTCCAGTTGCAGAGCTTACTGAATGGTAGATCTCTGATCACACACAAGTGTGTCTGAATGGGGACTTCCGGATCTGAGCAAAGCCATCTTCACATCTTTGCTGACCTGCCCTGCCCTGCCCCGTCTGCCCTTTACTTGCTTGTCTAAGCCTCTCTGTAACCCTGGCACAAGCACCCGTCTTTCCATTTGGTCTCCCCAAGCAGATCATTAATTCTGCCCTCAGGAATTACTCAGCAGCAGTACCTTATTGTCTACTGTTTCTTGGGGTACCTTGGCTCTTCTGCTTTGTAAACTCAGAGGTTGGCAAGCATGCTTTCTGCTTCTTCAGATCTACCACAATGCTTAGAGAATTTTCCGTCAGTGCAGGGCTTACAAAATGCCTTATACCCCCTTTCCCCCCTCCTTATAGCATCATGCACAAAAGCCAAAAAGTTGTTACTATTGAAGTGTGCAACAATGGGCAGGTGGACAAAGAAAATTTGGTACATATGCAGAATGAATACCATGTCTGTCGTTTTCTCCAAAGCCTGGACGGAACCAGAGATCACTGTGTTAAGCGAAATAATCTAGGCCTGGAAAGACTTTACAGAAGATGCTGACAGGGATGTGATTAGCAGAGATGGGAGGAGAGAGGGGAGGGAGAGAAGAAGAAAGACTCGACATTGCATCATAGCTAGATGGAAGTAAGATGCCTGGGTATGTTGTTGAAAAGAATAGGGCTGAGGATGACATTAATGTAGTTTGAATTTCAAAAGGCTAGAAGAAAGCATCCTGAGGATCTTTACCTAAGGAAAACGACCAATGTTTGAGGAGAGAGATGCTTAACTTGATTTAAGCGTTATACAGTGTGTACGTGTACCAAAATATTACATGGGCTGGGTTAGTAGAGCACTTGCATAGAAGATGCAAGGCCCTGGGTTCAAGTCCCAGCACCACAGGAAAAATTATGGGACACCCCAGAAATATGCCATTTTTATGTTTTTAATGTGTCTATTCACAACACTTACTTATGTCTGTAATATATCACACACACATATACACATATATGCGTATACACACATACATACACATATATATGCACACACACACCCTTTAGAAAGACTACAGAATAAAGTCCTTTTCTGTTTTCCCCCCACCCCTAGAATGAGACCTGAAAGAAGTAAAAAGTTAACATGTGGGCACCCCCACAAAAGAGATGGAGTCTTTCTGGCTGGCATCTTTCCCATTGGCTGCTAATCAGTCATGGTCAGGAGCTTCTGGGGTATCTGGCAGGACTCAAAATTCTAGACATCAGAATGGCTGACCAAGCTCTGTCTAGAAATGGATATCTCATTGGTGACAGCTGACTAAGGGGGGCTTTCTACGATCTCACTTAATGGCCGTGTAGTATGTCTGTCACAGGCCTCCCAGATCATGATATCAGGTGTATCATTTAACTGATAAGCTCGAGTCCAAGAGTGTCTGGGAATGGCTGGCAGGCTCTTTTGCTCAGCACGTGCCCCTCAGTGCCTTTGCTCACAGTCACCTGTGTAGAAAGCATGCCTCCTCTTTCTTCTTTGCTTTTGTAGAAATCTTACAACATCTTTCAAGGAACTGCCCCTAATTCCCAAGAGCCTCTTCTCACCCCAGTGAAAGCTGCACTTCTCAGAAAAACTGTTGAACCAACTCAGCGACTCTCAGAGCTCAGCTCCTTTTTTTGCTGAGTTCCAGAGAGATAGCACACGGCCGAATCAAGAGTCTGTAATTTGTGATCAGTGAGCCCTGCTTCTCAGCCCAGAACCCCTGAAAGTCCTTACAAAGCACTGGTGCCGTCCATGCATCCACCTTAATTGCTGTGAGCTTCTCCAAGGCCTAGGGCCTGACATTTTTTTCTTTTCTCTTTCTTGGCGAGGCCTTTGTCAATGGATGTGGGCTATTTCTAGCTCAGTCAGACAACAGTGAGGTGAGTGAGCATCCTTCTAGGTACCTCTGATTATGTTCACAAGACTCTTTCCATAGGACATGTGTCTACGTTCAGATCATTCTCACCTCCTTAGACTTTGAAGCCATTTCTAATGGTTTCCCCATTCACTGCACAGCTACAGAGCTACAGTTGAAAGAATGTCCTCATCAGCCCTTGGTTGCGACAGCAGAGTTCTTCCTGTGCTGACAGTCACCTAACAGCTACAACAGAGAACACAAACTGGTGCTCCAAAATGGCTCAGTCTCTGCTCTGTGCCACCCTCTTCCTCATCCTAGATGGCCACACTGTCCTCACACGTGGTGGGGATGGAATGTACTTCCCAGCACTCACCTCTTCTTCATCCTAAGAAAGATCTTAAATACATTAATGGTCTACCAAAACAGAAGTGAAATGACTCACATTTTGGGGGGAGAGGAAGAGAAATCAGAGTTCAGGAATGTTGTAGAAGAAAGTAGATTAAAAAATATTCTAACAATCTCTGGGATTCCTAAATTACCATCAGGAAGATTGCTGGGCTTAGAAGATGAAAGTATGTCAGACGCATCCCAGATGCATCCCACAGACACAGGTTATAATCTTGGGTGTCTATAGCCAGGGAGAAGATCTTCCTGAGCTCAGGTTTTCTCATCTCCTGAATGGTATTGGTGGGGCATCCGGAGGAGTTCATGATTCTAAGTGCATTAGTTATTGTTCCTAATGCTGGGACAAAATGCCAGACAAAGCAGTTTAAGAAAGGAAGGGTTTGTTGTGGTTCACAGCTTCCACTGTGGTGAGAAAGCATGATGGTGGGAGCGTGAGGCAACTTGTCACGTGCCTCCACGGTCTGGAAGCAGAGGGATGTGAATGCTGATGCTCAAGTCAGTTTCTCCTTTCCTTGAGTCCAGGACTCCATCCTTGTAGGGTTCAATTACATTTATGGGCGCCTTACCTTCTCAATGAACATAATCTAGCCAATCCCTTGGAGGCATGCCCAGGGGCTTATTTCTTCAGTGACTCTAGATCCTATGAAGTCAAGAGTCAACAAGTGACAGATCACAGCACTCACCAGTGTACCCAACACCATAGATGCAAACAATGAAATCACAACAATTCAGATCATCTTCCCAGAGATGAGGTTAGTCTGAGCATCCTTAAAACAGTAGGGTAGCTGAGCCCATTAAAATAACAAGGGGACTTTGCTTTCTGGGAGTTGCTTTCAGGGCAACTTCTCTTTGCCCTGTTTATCTCTCTTCTCAGGTAATTTCTGAGACCACCCCATCTTGTCTTGAGATACCCATGAGGCTGGTAAGATCCAGGAAGTCTCTTCCTCAGATTTTTTTCTCCATTAAATGAAAACTATGATACAGTTCTGCGAGGGCTACTCTAAAATGCTTGCACTCAATCAACAAGCATTTTGAGTGTTTAAATCACCCAGAACCTCCCGATGGGTTTTGTTTGTTTTTGAGACAGGGTCTCACTCTATCACCCATACTAACCTTGAACTCTCAACTCTTCCATATCTACTTGTCCAAGTCATTAGATTATAGCAGTAATTCTCAACCTTCCTAAAACTGCGACTTTCAAGTTGCAGTGACCCCTAAAATTATCATTTTTATTTTTGTGGTGACTATAAAGTTATTATCATTATTTAAGATTTATTTATATTTATTGTATACAGCATTCTGCTTGCATGTATGCAAGAGCAGACAGTGCTCTTAACCTCTGAGCCTTCATAAAGTTATTTTTGTTGTTATTTCATAATGGTGATTTTGCAACTGTTGTAAATCACAATGCAAGCAGCTGATATTTCTGATGGTCTTAGGCCACTCCTGTGAAAGGGTTGTTTGATCCCCACAGAGGTCTTGCCCCACAGGCTGAGAACTGCTGGACTGCAGGCATGTACTGCCATGCCTTGCTTGATTTTATTTCATTTTTTATGAGTCATAGAGTTCCCAGTCTCTGTCTCCTTATGGTATAGAACCAGGTGACTAGATACAGAGCTGAAGATTGTAAGTTGCCAGCAGAGAGAGGTTCAGGTGACATTGACAGAAACAGCAATATGGAGTATTTACTGTGTGTGAGTCCTGGAGGAGGAAGAACTTGACCTCACCAGGTATTATGTCATTAAGTTCTGGAACACCTGTGCTGGTTGGTGTCTGTACAATTTGTTGAAACAAGCTAGAGTCATCTGGGAAGAGGGACTATCAATTAAGGAGTGGCCACATCACATTAGCATGTAAGTAATTCCGTAAAGCATTTTCTTGATTAATGATTGATGTCAGGGTGCGGGGAAACTGCTATGGGCAGTTCCACTCCTGGGCAAGTGGTTCCCAGTTATATAAAAAAGAAAAGCAGAGAAACCTGTGGGGAGGAAGCCAGGAAACAGCACTCCTCCATGGTTTAGGCTTCAGTTCCTGTGCTGACTTCCTTGTGATGGACTGTGATGTGGAACTGTAAGCTGATATTAACCCTATCCTCCCCAAGCTGCTTTTGGTCAGGGTCTTATCATAGCAATGGGGAGATAAGTTGGGGCAGCATCCCAATTAAAGCATGTTTTATCATCTCTATTTCCCACAAGGGGAAACTGAGGCACAGAGATTTGTATTTTTAAGCATACCCAGGTAGTAAATCATAGAGCTGATGCTAATCTTAAATTGCCCTATTCTGAGGGTCAAGCTTATGGGTATCTATGCAAAGCATAGCCTTGGAGGAGTGTTTAAGGTCACATGCATTAGTGAACCACGGCGTTATTAAAAGAGGGAGGAGCCAAGTAGGATCACAACAGAGCTCCAGATCACGGTGGCTGTGGTGCTTGCAGGAGGATGTCTTGCCATGTAGAAGTCAAAACTCAAGAAGAGGCAAGCTTTAGATGCGGCACTCAGACATGTTGGGACTATCCTGCTCTTATTTTGAAGAGAGGATAGGAAGACCTATGGGCTGATAGAGGTCTGAGATGGAATTCCTAGTGCCTCTGATGACACCAGTCCCTCTTCTCCATCAGGATGGGATTCTATGCTTTTCCAAGCAGCAACTGCCCTCTACCATTGGGAATGGCCGCTTCTGAGTTCACCAGGGGCATACGTTTGTAGTCATGATCCAGATGTGTGGCCTCTGGGTCTTTGTCCATGACACTCTCCATGTAGGTGGGCAGAGTTAAGGCATATAGGAGAGACAGAAATGATTCCTAGATCCAGATGTGTGGCTTCTGGGTCTTTGTCCATGGCACTCTCCATGTAGGTGGGCAGAGTTAGGGCATACAGGAGAGACAGAAATGATTCCTATACCACAGCTGGATGGTGGTACCTAGCTCTGAAGTAGATCCCTCGGCTTGGGAGACTGAGCACACACTCCCCATCTCATCAATTAACTATGCTCTAGTTTCTCTCTCTCTGGAACTCAGTACTTCTTTCAGGAAAAAACACTGGGTTTCTTGATCACAGATACTCTATCTCCAGAGAAGGTTCACAAAGAAACAGAGAATTGTCTCTGGAGAGGCATGGACTCAGCTGCCCTTGGGTAGAGCCTGGTATACAGAGGGATGGGCTTGGCTTTCTTTCTCTGCAGCCCCTCCCACATGGCCTTATTTTTCCAATATATGAGAAAGAAAATAAAAACAAAGAAATCAGATTTTATACATAGAACCAAAAAATGGAGGGGGGTTATTATTTTTTTTAAATATATAAGCACGATATTATAAGTCTGTCTAAATGTGTCAGCTGTACACTATGTGTAATCTAGGTAACACAACTCTTCCCGGAGGCCAGAGCTCACTCTGGACTTGGTTGTATTTGATCTGTAGATTCTCACAGCGATGACCATCCAGGATGAAGCAGGAGTTACCCTTTGTTGCTGACACATGCATCCTCAGTCACCATTGCACCAGGTAGCTTGACTGTCAAATTGATTGAGTTAGGACTTTGTCTGGGGGATTCCTGAGGCACAGCTCTGGGACATGAGGGCATTTCCACAGAGCACTAACTGATGCCCCACCTAGCCTGAAAGCAGAGGGTTTCCAAGTATCTCCTGTGACCATGCCCATCCCCATCATGATGACTAGACCCTCAAACTGTGAGTTAATGAAACCCTTCCTTCCTTAGGTTGCTTCTTGTGGGGTATTTGATTACACCAGGAGAAAAGCAAGGGCTACAAGCATCTGTTCCATCACATGCTGTCAAACTCGTACTGATTGCCTTCCTGACTCTGGCCAAATCCTTTCCATCCCTGTAAGCTACACCCTATTCCCATGAAACTGGGTTGATACTGCCGGGTGCCTTCTCACTGGACTGAGTTCCCACTTCCTCGTTCTGAACCATGAGTCCCAAGGAAGGAACGCTAATCCACATTTTTAGTGATGTTTGCTGCGGTAGCTGATGATACCTGTTACCCAACAGGTGGTAATGACACAGTTGCTCTTGCAATAAACTTTCAGAAAAATGGCCTGTTGCAGTTCTGGTATGAAAACACAAGTCTCTCCTTCTATTCAACTATTCAAACTATATGTCAACAATAAAATAGGATAGGTCATTTTCAAAGATGCCTTGAGCCAGCTTGGGAACAACTGTGAATGAACAAAAGGAGACATTTTGCCAAGCTACCCATCCCTCAGATGAGGAGTTTAGAGTAGAGAATTACTAACAACCAGGCTTTGTGTCTAGTAAGCTTTAAAGAAAGCAGGGTTCAAAATGTAAAGACAAACAAAAAGCATGGCTTTTGTTGTGAAAAAGGTAGATGGGACAGACCTAGATCATGGGTACCATTGTACCCTTCTGATCCCCCAGCCAATGAGGAAGGCCTGGGAGGGGCTTGCCTCAGGCTTTAAACCAGCTCCTAGTCGGTGCTATTTGACATTCTAGAACTACCTCCAGTTCACTAACTCTCTAGTACTCTTAGTATGAGATGAAAATCCTTATTATGAAGTGAGGATCTTTGTTTCTCACACCTTAGACCTCCAGCTATAATGGGTAAGTTGGGGTCACAGCAGACGCTTCTATTCCCTGGTACCCGCTTTCCTTTGAACACTTCTCTGCCATCATGACAGTGGGTGGGACCCTGACTCCTCCTCCCCTGAAGTAGGGAGTTGGTGGAAGTTCTCAGCAGGACTCTCAGGTTCTGTCTTTCCTGCCCATCAGCACATTCAAATGGAGAAGTGAGGCAGCAGTGGGCTGGGGTCCCCTCCACAATCCCCCATGATGGGGATGGGAGAAGCCTCAAACAGTCCATGCACATATCGCATCAGTCAAAACTGTGCAATCACCCAGCCTGTGCTAATCCTACACCCTGGTACGGTGTTCTTGACAAAGGTGAGAGGGAAGCAGAGAAGAGGGATGTGCCCTTGGGAGTCACTTCACTTCATGTGGTCATCCTCACAGCGCCAGACAAAGGCCAGGGCCTCTGCCTTTAGGACTCCTTTTGTGGCCACATTTGTCCAGCAGAGACAGACCTGGGGTCTAAGTTTATGGCTGCTATCTGGCACCGTTTCTAGCTGCCTCACAGTCTTTGCGTTTGCATTCTGAAGCTCATCTTCCCTGGATGGAATCTGGGTCCCATGATTTTCTATCCGGGAGGCAGAAAGAGGCTGTGAAACACACAGAACATGCTGCCTGGCTGCAGAACTTCTGGGAGGAGCTAACATCACAGGAGGAGGTTCCAATGCTGGTCCCTGCAGAAGCGACCCCACCTCCACCCTGGATTAGTAACCAAGTTTCTTTCTTCATTTCTTCCACAGAGCATTGTGACACCGTCCCTTGTAACAATTAACCTGGGACCTCTGCAGGGCTTACAAGTTCAGCAGGAAAATGATTCTGATGTCTCGAGCAGCTGCTTTTATTAATTCACAGCTTCCTTGTCTGTCCTCCAACCCCAACCCATCCGATGACTTCAGGATAAACAAGAGAAACCAGCTTGTGAGGTTCTGTCTTTTAGGGTAGGAGGGAGGGGGGAGGTGGAATGGGGGAGCATGCTTCCATCCTTCCTTGCTGGTGGCAAACTGGTTGCTATGGAGTCAGCATGGGAACACAGTGGTCAGGCTATCATTGGTTGTCTTCTTGGCTTTTCTCCTTGGCTACTCTGTTCCCATGGTGAGTCATTTACAGGGCCACCAACAAGCAAATGAGCTGGAGGGAGGGAATGTATGATATGGGGTTCAGGGACATCCCCAAAGTGCCATTACTCCACCGCCTGCGACTTCTCACTGACTGTAATTATCTTCATCAGGTGGAGATAATTAGTGTCCATGCTGAGATGGTCTATAATCAGAATAAAGGGAGAGTTCTGAGGTTGAATGATAACTTCTCATTTTCCTCTCTTTCCCCTAAGGCCCACCTTCCTACTCTCTTCTCTTTAGCTAAGCTCACTTGAATCCAGAAAAACCACTGACCCCATGGGGGACACATGGGGGGTGTTGGGGAGCCTGAGAACAGAGCTGCAGGCGGTGGGACCTGGGGTTCAAACTGTATGTGAGGGAGGAATGCTGTGAGCATCACAGGCCACGGGCACTTCCTGTCTTAGTGGTGTTTCCTGTTGGCTAGCATACCATGTCAAGAGCAACTTCCCAGGAAGAGGGTTTAGTTTGGATTACAGCTGCAGGGTAGGGTCCATTATGATGATGAAGGTTCAGCAGTGGGAACAGAGGCAGTTGGTCACACGCATTACATTCAGCCCCAAAGAAGGAAGTGATAGGTGCTGGTGCCCAGCTCACAGTCTCCTTAGTCCAGGGCAGAAGCCCAGGGAAGGGTGCCACCCACTATGGGTCCCCCTCTCTATGAACCTAATCGAAACAGTGCAGGGGCTCCATCTCCTAGGTCCTTCAAAGTTTATCAAGTTGACAATTGAAATTAAACCCTCCCACTGACTTAGAGGCAAAACAAAATAAAGTAAACAAAACAAAACAAAGCGAAACAAAAACTTCCTCTTTCTTTGATTTAAGAGTTTCCAGCGGGGAATAGAGAGTCCTGAGACCTGTCCAGAGCTAATTGTCTCCGAAGCTGGGCCTCCTCAGTCTTTCCTTCTTGGGCTCATCTGTGCATCCTTCATTTTCCCATCTTCAACTGTCAATCCTGGGAGTCTGTATCCATGGCAACGACCCTTATAATTTTCATCACCATCATTTCCCCTGGACAGCTGGAAAAGTCTCTGGTCTGGTCCTATTGTGTCTCCCCTAGACTCGTCTCTGCCCCCGTTCATTTCCTTCATAGCTCCCCAGATGGTATTTTAGTATGCAAATCAACCTTTCTCTTGCTTAATGCCCCCTAACAGGCTGGCTATCCATTGATCTATAGTAAACCCCAAGTCTATACCATAGCCACAGGGTCCGCTGCCATCTGGCCTTGGCCCACCTCTTCAATGCTCTCTTACAAACCTGTTCTCATCATTTACTACAAGCCAGAGGCATAAACTGCTCCCTCTGATCTTGGGATCCCTAATGCAGGAAGCCATTCTCTAGCAGACTGCATTCACACTCGGCTATCATAGCTCTTAGCCCTGTGCAGGCCAGCGTCCACTTACTGAGCAGGTCCTCAGCAATCATCTCCAGACACTGTAATTCCATGTTCTTTAACACTTATTTTAGCAAGCTTATTATTGTTGTTGTGTGTGGCTTGTACCCTTGTGTATGTGTACATGCATGCATGTGTGGTATATGCCTGTGTGTATGTGCTTGTGTCTCTATGCATGCATATGTGTATATGCCTGTGTGTCCATGTCTTTGTGTGTGGTGTGTGGAAGTATGTACATGCATGTGTGTATATGTATGAGGTGTGTGCCTGTGTGTACATGGCTATGTGTGCTCATATATATGTGTACATGCATGTGTGTTTGTGTGGTGAATGCCTTTGTTTAAACATGTGTGTATGTCTATGGGGTGTGTGCCTTGTGTATGTATGCATGTACATGAGTGTGGTATATGTCTCTGTGTGCAGATGTTGATGCAGGTCTGCTTGTAGGTATGTGTATATGTGTGCAGAAGTTGACATCTTCAATGTTTTTTCACCTTACTTTTTGAGACAGGGTCTCTCACTGAACTGGAGCCCCCTGTTTCAGCTAGACTGCTTGGCCAAAAACCTCCAAGGATCTCTGTCCCCACTGTCATGGTTACAGGCTTGTACTGCTTTGCCTGGCTTTTTCAGTGTTGGTTCTGAGAATCCGAACTTAGGTCCTCATGCTTGGGGACCAATCACATTTTCCACAGAACCATTTGTGTGCGTGTGTGTGTGTGTGTGTGCGTGCGTGTGTGTGTGTGTGTGTGTGTGTGTGTGTGTGTGTGTGTGTGTTGAGACCTTGTTGAGACAAGGTCTAATTCTAAAACCCTAGCTGATCTGGAAACTTACGATACAGCCTAGTCTGGCTTTGAACTTGTGGCAATACTCCTGCTTAGTGTTCAGACTGCTGGGAATATAGATGTGTGTCACCATGCTGAGGCTCATTTTGTTTAGGAGACATAAGGGCTTACACATTCACCATCCTTGTTTAATGTCTGCCCTACACCGCTGGACTACCAGTTCCTTGAAGCCAGGGCTCCTAACCACAGGCTTCATATCTTCAGTCTGTTGGTTAAATGAATGCTGCCGCCTGCGAATAGGGGTGAAAGATGTACAAAAGAGAGTGGGGAGAGCCAAAAATAAACCTTGTCTCTGATGATTCATTTTTCTTCAATATATTCCCTCTTCAGAATGTTCTATATGGAAAGAGAAATCTAAAATATCTATTAAAACAGATCTTTGGGCCCAAGAAAGAGAGGCTTACCAAATCCACTCATAGCTCCTGGCGTCACCAGCAAACAACCGGAATATAAACAGCACAGTCTGTGACCACAGCTCAGGGGTTTTTTAGTTTGTAATGTCAAAAGCACTAAATCCTCATCTTGTGTGAACATTTCAAAGGAGAAGGGGGAGGAGCTAAGAAAGCATTCAGTTCTATCTGTGGGCAGGACTGAAGGTGCTCCTTCTAAATGTTACTATGTATCTGTGGTGCTATTACTGTAGGTATCATGACCACCTGTGTCCCCTGCTTTCACTCTGGCAACCATGAAGCTTCAACTCTTGTCCCTGGCCTCTCTTGACTTCATAAGAACCTACAGGGCCACTGTGGGTGGGTGTGATCTTGCTAATCTTTTGTCTTCCTGATCCAAGGATGCACATGTGGCTGGAAACACATCCCCCATCCCTGCCTCTTGATGTCTCAGTGTCTGAGACTTGCCAGCATGTGAACAAGATACCCAGGCCAAGAGGAGGCAGAAGGGCCAGTCCTGGTTGATTCCCTGGTTTCTTGAGTGAAGAAAGTAAAACACATGTCTGCCCACATTACTGTGATGGGTATTTCTGTGATTTATGGAGACCTCTATCGGGTCATAGTTAGTTTGGTTTTGGTTACTAGACATCAATTACTTTGAAGTTATTATAAAGATACAATTTTTGAGGGTGCGTGTGTCAGGATCTCACATCTTTTATTTTTGAGATAAATTTTCATGCAGCCCAGGCTGCCTTTGAATTCAAAATGTGGTGGAGATGTCTCCAAACCTCAAATCCTACCTCTCTCTCCAAAGTGCTGGGATTATAGGCAGGCACTAGTGCGCTGGTTTAAATGATGCTGAAGGTGAAATATAGGGCTCCAGGCCCATAGGCAGGTGTTCTACTGAGCTCCTTCCCAGCATAAAATAACTATCTGTATATAACACGAGTGCACGCTATTTGATGGGTTCTAGCTCTCTATATCCTGAGTTAATAAGAAGTTAGGGCACAGTCTTTCAGGAAGAGCAGTGGATGGTAGCCAAACACTAGCTCAAGCTTGGGACATCCTGTGGAAGAGGGAGAGGAAGGGATATAGGAGATAAAGGGGTCAAGGACACCACAAGAAAACCCACAAAACCAACTAACCTACCCTCACAGGAGCTCACAGCGACTGGACAGTCAGGGAGCTTATGTGGGTCTGACCTAGTCCCTCTGCATGTATGCTGTGGTTGTGTAGCTTGACATTCTTGTGGGACTCCTAACAGTGGGAGTTGGGGCTGTCTCTGACTCCTTTGACTGCTTTTGGGACCCTTTTTCTCCTATTGGGTTGCTTTGTTCAGCTTTAATATGAGAGGTGGTACCTGTTCTTAGTGCATGTTTCGTTCATATGCTATGTTTGGTTGATATCCCTGGGAGGCTTGCCCTTTTCTGAAGAGAAGTGGAGGAGTGGATGGAATGGGGAAAAATGGAGGAACTAGGAGTGGAGGATGAACAGTGGATGGATCATTGCTCATTTGGCAAAATGTCGAACACTAGGAACAACTATGAACCTTCAAGGTCCCACCCAGCTTTGTGTTTTTCAGAGGCACACCGGGGCACAGGGAAACAACACCTTCGCTTCTCCCACCATGGTCGGCTTGGTCTCCTACCAAGTCACTGACTTCACACCCTTGTCTTTATATCTGGGCCAAGGTAAGACGAAATGTGCACATTTATTTTTCTGAGAAGCATTATAATGTATACTTTGACCCATAGAGAGGTTGTTAGACTCTGATATCCACTGAAGCAGCCTTGAGAAGGAATAGTCCACTGAGTTGGATACAACACCTTATGGTGGTAGTGCATTCCTGTGGGGATCAGATGCTGTCATCCACTTAAACATCTTCCCTCCCAGCTCCTGTGGGGAGGAGTCTCAGAATCCAGATGCTGTGTTTCTGGGGTAAACTACTGCCTGTATTCCTGCCTTTTCTCCGGACTTCTCTAAGAGGGCAAAGTAACATGAGCAGCAGTACATAGTACCATGGTTTTACTGCTGTGAACAGATACCATGACCATGGCACCTCTCATAAGGACATTAATTGGGACTGGCTTACAGGTTCAGAGGGTCAGTCCATTATGATCAAGGCAGGAGCATGGCAGCATCCAGGCAGACACAGGGCTGGAAGAACTGAAAGCTCTACATCTTCATCTGAAGGCGGCTAGCAGAATACTAACTTGCTGACAGCTAGGATCAGGGTCCTAAAGCCACAGTGACACACCTACTCTAACCAGGCCACACCTACTCCAACAGGGCCACAGCCTTTAACAGTGCCACTGCCTGGGCTGAGCTCACAAAAACTATCACCACAGTACCCAAAATCCAATGTCTAAGGTCCAATATCCAATCTCATGTTCATTGCAGGCTGAAGACCTAGCATTGTAAACCTTAAAATGACACTCAGTGGAGAAGCTGTGGTTCCCATGTCACCCACAAGAAGGAGAAATACCTAGTGGGGTTGTTTTATTAGCCTGAAGAGGAGGATGGCTTCCAGGTTCCTCCGCACCATGGTGTTGGTTTCTAAGACACTGCAGTGGGACCCCCAGGACCAACAAGAGTGTAGTTCGTAAGTACTGTGGTCCACAGATTTTAGACACTCCTTCAAATGTTGTAGTAGGTGAAACAGATCTTGAGGGCTGTGGTAAGCTGGCAAAGGGGCGTGGTAAGCTGGTGAATGTATAGGTGACTGCTATTCCATTTCTGATAACCATTGTCAAACTTATATGGGATAAACAAGCTGCATCTAACAGAGGCATCAGTTTGTGAACTAGGCACATGAGACCCAGGAAAGATGTGGAAACACTGGAAAGCAGACCACAGGGCTGCTGGTGAGAGGCAGGTGTTCGCTGTTAGAGGAAGTACCAGCCGGGCAAGCTCACGCTGTGTGCATGCTCCCATGTCTGTACTCACACCGACACACTCAGAGCTATCTCTTCCCACTGTTTACCTAGTGGCTGGATTTATCTCTAAGCAAGCCCTTCCCCTGCTTGGTTTCCTCTGTCTTCGCCTTGTGTTTGGCAGTATTGGCTGAGTATCCAGTCTCGCACCTTCTCTCCCACGTCACCCTACCCCCTCCAACTGTCTGCTTATTTAAAGAAAAACAAGATTAAAACAGTGAACCATGAGGCTTTCCACATTATAAGACAGACAAAGTAAGGCCTGGGGAGGCTGGTTAGGAAGGAATTACTCCTTCACCATTAGGAATATCGGTCCTCATTCACATCAAATGCAAATGTTGATGGGGTAAATATACATCTAAATACTTCCATAAGGAATGCATTTATGCACTTAGACTTACTTAGACTTCAAGAGATACATGGAGGCCAAAGTCCAAGCCATTCTTCTTTGCCTGATTTTGAGATGTAGTCATCTACAAAGGAGCGACCATTGGGAAGAGAGTTCACAGATATTGGTCAAGGGAAGAGAACACAGAGCCATACTGCCTTTCTCACCAGGTCAGCTTGAGAGGGTTATAACATAAGTATTCTAGGATGTAACCAAAGGAACACTATACATTAATGCAGTAAGATGTCAGCAGACCTGGGCATTGATCACAGCTGATAGTTTCCAAATTGCCTCTTTTTCTCCTTTCCTTTCTAAACTTCTTCTTGGCTTCAAAAGTACTTTTCCTAAAATAAATTGTATGAACAAGTCCAATACATAACACAGTGGGGCCACTGGGCTTCCGTATGTATGAACTACAAGAAATAAATTTATAATTCTACTGGAATTAGAGTTTTCCCCCTTTTACGAAACCAGAATCAGGAAAAGAAGAGCCTTTCTCTATTGAGAAGAGGAAACCAGGGCCTGCTTGGGAAAAGTGATCAAGGCTTCACAGAGGGACCGGGTGCCAGATCCAGGTTTTTTTTTTTTTTTTTTTTTTTTTTTAATCATGCAGAACAGTTCTAGCATTGGGGCAGGATGGCCCTGGCAGTTTTGTGAAAAGAGGATCATGGGAGTCCTGCTCTATTGCTGTGAGCATTCGGTTAGAGGGTGTCTCCCCGCTGTGCCAATGGTAGATGTTCAATAAATGTTGATTATATCATACTATCCTCCATTCTTCCTCTGTACTTCACATCTACAGAACATCACTTGCGATGATGTCTATGCATCTTGACAGTGTATTACCCAGGCAGAAGACAACTGGCCCAACCATAGAAACATCCAGAAATACCAACAACATGCAAAGAACACTTGACCAAAACTTTAGCAGAAACACAGACACAATAAAATCTGGGAAGAATTCTCATGGAGTATGTGTGTGTACGTGTGTGTGTGTGTGTGTGTGTGTGTATGTGTGTGCGCCATGCATACAGAGTATAGAGGTCAATCTCAGTGCCATTCCTCAGAAACTAGAATCTTGATTCTGAGTCAGGGTCTCTCATGGGGACAGGGGACTCATTGATCTAGGCTGGCCAGCCAATAAGCCCAGAAATTCTCCATCTCAGTGTCTCAAGTCCTAGGATTAATAGCAGACACTATCACAACTAAATTTTTCACATGGGTTCCGGGGATCAAACTTAGATCCTCTTTTGTACAGCAAGTAGTTTACCTACTGGGCCATTTTACAAGTCCTAATTCTTAACCCTTGAATTTCTAATATTTTTTTTTCATCCCAGGAATATTATAGAATTAAGTTAAGGATTTGAGAAGAGTCGACTGACCTGGGGGAAATGTCACATCCTTGCTGCATGAAGGCCCCCAGGGAGAACCACAGGCTGTTGAATATGCCAAACTCATTTGACTGGTCACTGGTGGTCTGTTCTCGACCTTCTTCAAACTCTTCACTGTGCCATTCATAGGGGCTGAAACGGCTGACCAGGAAAAGGACGACGCTCACTCCAATGTAGGCGAACACTATACACATCCAGATCTCATAGGCCAAAGGGTCAAGGAAGGAGAAGACACCTGGCTTGGACTTCTGTGGCTTCTTAATCATAATGGAGATTCCCAAACTCATGAATGGCTTGGAGAAGTCGATGACTTCCTCCCGGACCAAGGTTATGGTCAAGGGAGCCACCGCCACATCTGCTCTCTGAAAGGTAAAAATCAAATAAGGTTCAGTTGAACTCAGCAGCTCTTTTTCTTGTTTCTGTTCCTCCCATTTGTGCGTGTGTCTCTGTTTGCTCTGTCTCTCTTTTTCTGTGTATGTCGTTGTCTCGATCTCTGTGTCTCTGTTTCTATCTTTGTCTGTCCATCTTCCTCTCTCTTTATCTCTGCACATGAACTGGTGGTATACATGTTCTAAGGTAGGCCAGAGGTTGATATCAGTTGTCTTCATTGTATACTTTTCCTACCTTGTTTTGGAAGAGAGGGTCTCTGTCTAAACCTGGAGCCCATGGATTAGCTCGACTGGCTGGCCAGTTGAGACCCTGCCATCCTGTCTTTGCCTCCCCTCCCCAGTGCTGAGATTACAGGTGTCACTATAGTACTAGGCTTATTATGGGTGGGGATCCAAACTCAGGTCCTCATGTGCTCTGTTAGTATGTGCTCTGTAGGCTGAGGCCTCTTCCCAGTTTCTGTTTCTATCTTTACTGCAAAGATTTTTTTTTTTTTTAAAACAAGGATGTGGAAATGGTATAGAACCCTGTAAAACTAATTGTTCTGACACTGTGAAATATTTCCGAGAAATGGACAACAGCTTGCTATTTGTCAAAGGAATTCAGTCCATTATTTGACAGCTCAGCTTAATAGAGATGCCCTCCCCATTCTACAAGAGGCTGCTACCTATGCTTAGCCAGTGGCCAGGCTTCTTTCTTGTGTTCTGAGACCCTCTCCAGCCCCGTTCCCAGCCCTTCAGGCTGAATGTAGGCTGTCCAGCCTGATTATACTGGGAAGAAGATAGGACCTATAGGGGCTTACCCCACACTCCCTACTCCGGATCTGATCCTGACAGAGTTACTCAGGAATGCCCGAGACCCATGTGGCTCTATGAGATTTAGCTCTGAGAACTAGAGCCAGAGTGGAGCTATACAAAGGATGACCTCAGAGGCTGCCATTTAGGTTCCTCAATTCAGGGATTATGTGGGAGTCCCTGGAAACCTGTCAATACATTCCTCTATCTCTAAGAACACATGGCAGTTGTTTGTCTGCTTAAGCCACTTGACATTGGATTTCTTTTACCTACAACCAAGATTATCCCAGCTAAGGAGATGGTGATGGCAAATTGGACCTGATAAACATTTATGGGAAAATGATGTGTAAGCTCTAGGCTGGAAGCAGGAGGTAAGCTATGAACCCTCCACAATCAAGGGTTATGAAGCTAGCAGAAGAGATTATTGTTCTGCATATGCATATGCATGCTCGCATATATACAGGACACAGTTATCAAGTATATGAGTTGGTGGGGACACTGTAGGAGGAGGGGGAGGGGTCCATTGTACTGGGATCTTAGGGAGTGCAGCATAGAAGAGGTGGCAAGTTAGGGTGACACTGTCAAAGGGGAGCACTTTGCATATCACTCTGTCAGGAAGCAGTATTCTAGGAGGAAGGAACCATGTGGGAAAGGGCCCAAGAGTGAGAAAATCAAACCAGTTGTGAATTTTTCTTTCCAGGAAGATTGCTAAAAGCTACACAAGTATCCATCCAGTGTTTGAATATCAAACCTAGTCTGTTGGTAAGCAGGGAGGCGTGCCAGGCATGCTCATTTGTCTTGGGCAGCTCTGGGACACACCAGACAGCTTGGCTATAGAAGAAAGGGGCAAGAGAACATAGGGGATTGTCTGGGTGAGACAAACTTAGAGCTGGGCTCTGGGGAGCAAAAGCTGTCACCACAGGCGTGCAGCAAAATGTCCCCACCCTGTTTAGGGAGCTGACCCCTGGAGGAGTCAAGTGGCTCAGAGAATTGTTGGAACCCAAGCCCAGGTTCCAACAGGTATTACTCTCTTTCTGTTTCGGACATGGACAGACAAGAAGATAAGCATGAATAAGGTTTAAATGCACATTCAGGAGCCACAGCTCCATCTGCAGAGTGTGCTCCAGCCTTGCTTCTCTCCCTGAAAACCCCTCTGGCCCTTCTCTCAGTTTTCTTTCAGCTTCACAGTCCAGGGGTTCAGTGGAATGATTCCTGCAGAAGCAGATGTCCCAGCGATGGACAAAAGACAGAACTTTGGGTTATGACTGTTTTTACTGACTGAGCATCCTTCACCAAATCAGCTAAGCAAGTGCCTCCGTATCCTCTTCTATAAAGTATAGAAATGAAATGGTCTTAGCTACGTAACAGGGCTGAGATGACCATGTGAAAGAAGATAAGTGTAGTATTTAGCTTGGCATGAGGCACCAGGAGAGTATGAAGTAGCTGTGGGCAAGAAACAGGGAAGGAAGAGATTCCTAGCAGCTACTTTTACAAAGCAGGAAACTGGGAGTCCTGCACATAAGGGTTTAAAAAATTATTTTTACCTCATGGGTGGGTTGCAGTTGATATTTCCCTAGCATCCCTCTTCTTTCTCAGGGGAATAAAACAGGCAAGAAGAACTCAAAATAAAGGTAAATAACTTTGCTCAACATGGCTTCCCTGGGAATCCGTTTTCACTGGTAGAAGAACAGGTCTAGCAAACAGGACATAAAGATTTAGGCTGAACATGAAGCATAGGGGTGACTCCAGGTCTCTGGAGAGTGGATGAGCCTGACACTATACTGCCTGCTGGCACTAGGGCTATGCCCTTGGGATGGTCACATCCTGCTCTGCCCAGGACGGGGTATTTTTGACTAAGAACTGTGTTATAGGAGGTGAAGTTGAAGATAAATGTGGAGAAGGTGAAAAGTTCATAGCGATCGCCATGGCGATGACCTTAAGAGCTCAAAGGAAGTTCCCATGGAAACCAGCCTCCAGATGCATGATGACTGTGTAGCACTATCCATACAGGTCTTTGTTTCAATGATCGAGTTTCCAAAGTGAGAGGCATCAAGGGAAGATGGAAGGGAGATGCGGGAAGCATTTCCTAACTTAGCCTGGAAAGACCCCTTGCTTCAGAATACCTTCTTGGTGCTGCCTTTTTTCTCCATTCTCAGGCACCCCCCCACATGGCCATCATGACTACTCCTCTGACATGAGGCAGCAGATGCACAATTCTCTAAAATGATCAATGCCTCCTGACCATCAACTGAGTACCAACCCGAGACTCAGCATGACTTCAGTGCTGTTCAGAGATACAGCTGGCATATTCAGGACCTACAAAGGAAGCCTCCAAACTCTCTTGAACATTATGGAAACTGCCTTTTGCTATTTTCTTGTTTTCTATAAGACAAAGTCTCTGGTCCAGGCTGGCTTCAAGACTCTGAGGCACAGTGAGCCACAAAGAAGCAGAGGCTAGCTTCTAGTATGGAAAGCCAGGGCAGTTTGAAGGGAAGTCTCAACTATTATGAGGGGACACAAATGCCATGGACTGATCCAGCCGGAGAAAAAAGGGCCTTAGAAAAGTGTTCTAGAAAAGGAGTTAGAGATGGAAGACAGCAGCAGAGGCTCAAGGAACAACAAAAGGTAGAAGCTGGGTGTTTGGAAATTACAGGAAAGAACGTCAACTCAACAGTGAGTTCAGATGCAGATGCAAATAGTCCCAGTGGGACTAAGATTGAGAGGGACATAGATGACTCTTAGTAGATTAATATGAGCTTTGTTATCTGTCCCAAGAGAGCCGATCCTGGAGCTAACTCTCCTGTCATTTGTGCTGAACAATGGCCAACTAGATTGGCAGACACTGAGCCAGGTAGAGTGAATTAGGACCAGGAATTTGGACCCCCATGTCCTAAGATGATAGATGGCTTCCTATTCAGCAGCAACACTAGTCAATTTGGGAGTCAATTTATGCACAGAGCCATCCAGCTATGAAATGATTTTTTGTCTGGTTCTCTCCTCTGTCCTTCATGATAATGTCTTCTTCCTGTCCCAGGCACTTACTCCATAGACCAGCTCTCCCACCATGCCATTCCAGGCCTTTGTGTCCGGATCCCGGGCTCCGTATTTGCCATCGCTGACGATCTCAAGTCGGTAGGAGTAGCCCACATGCTTAGCAATCTCCGCAGCCAGCTCCACGCAGTAGCCCTCATAGCGGTCATTGCCCTCAAACTGGTTGGCATTCTTTTTAAGCATCACGTAAGGATCTTCCTGGTGGAGAAACAGGACAGAGGGTGTGGCCTGTGGGTGCACCCATGAGTGGGGAGGACTTGCCTGGCAGAGGAGTATGCTTCCAGTGTTGGTAAGCATTGGGAAGTCTTTCTAGACCCTAAATAAGTTTCTTGAATTTCTGTTCCTTAGCCCATTATAAACTTCTAGGGAAAAGAAAATAAAATGCTGCTAAAATAGAAATTTGTATCATACAAATGTAATATGGCTTTCCAAATTATGTTCTTTTTGTAATTTTTTTTAAAAATTATTTTATGCATATGAATATTTTTCTTGCATGCACGTCTATATATTACCTGTGTGCCTTGTGCCAGAGGAGGTCAGAAGAGGATGTTAGATCCCCTGGAACTGCAGTATAGGCAGTTGTGTGGTACCATGTGGGTCCTAGGAATTGAACCCAGGTCCTCTGCAACATAAGTTTACCCCTCAACAGAACATGACTTCTACTGAATGAGGCACATATAGATACTAGAACAACCTAGGGCCACTTTTGGGTTTCATATATGGAGAAAGTGGCTTAGAAGATAAGATGTAGTTTATCCAAGGATGCAGGGTGAGTCTCAGAGATGCTGAGTGAAAACTCAGAACTGCTTATCCATAAGGCACGCCTTTCCCAAGGCTCTGTGGGTTTTGTTGTTATTTTTATTGCTATCATTGTTTTATGAGACTGTCCCACCACATAGCAGAGGCTGGCATGGAGTCCTGCCCTCCTTTTAGCCTTCTGAGTGCTGAGCTGACAAGCATGCATGCATGGCTGTGTCTAGTGTCACCATGTCCAGTCACGGCATTTCACACTAAAGCAGGCTCTTTCTGCTTTAAAGGAGCATACTCACGAGGATAGTCGTGACGATGTAGGTTCGATTCTGGACGCTTGAGTTGTCCCCTCCAGCCTGAGCATCGGTGGCTGCGGGGACAAACTTATCGTCTTCATTCCAGTAACCAATCTGTTAATGAGAAGGCAAAACACAATCTGAGGAGGGATCTTGGAGCTGGCTATGGTGGCACACAGTGATCGGTGTACCAGAGTTCAGGATGCTGTAAGCAGATATATCAATAGGTAAGGTGCTCCCCCAGTTCCCCCTCCATCCCTCATAGTGGTGGCTAAGCCTAAAGACTGCCCTTCTGGAAGGTCAGGAACCTACCTCTTTATCTAAACTGTAGAGAACAGGGAAAGTGAGGGCTTTGGGATTTAATTCCCTTCTGCTGTTTTCACAGCCAATCCATGCCTGCCCTGCACATTAACCCTTTATTTACCTGAACTTATTCTAAACTGCAGTTTGAGCCACTTGGTTAAATAAATGCTACCCCTCATTTTTAGAGTACCTGCTTCTTCCCATCCAGATTTAATTTTCTGGAAAATAGTACTATCCTCCACTTACTGCTAGTTTTCCTGATTGTTGTGATACTGAGTCATGCTCAAGGGTAAACAAAATTAATTCGTAAATATTACGAATTACAGGTTTTTAATACTTTGTCCAAAGTCTTTCAGGAAAGTTACTGAATCCCAATTATGTGCAAAGTTCTCAGCTAAAACACTTAATGGTGTGTAACAAGGTTGAGGGACACAGAGATGTCCAAGAGGGAGTGTTGTCCCTGGGAACAGCATTTGAGAAGACATGAACCACATAGACACATAGCCCACAACATGCAGAATGGGTGAGTGAGCAGAGGCCTTCAAGCTCAGTGGGTAGCAAGGGTTCACCTAGGAGAGAAATGGGTGCATGGGTCTAAGTATCAGAGTGTTTTGAAGACCAGGGTAAACAGTGGGGACTGTCCTTAAGGCAACAAGGACTCATGAAAGGTTTGGGACAACAGAATGACCTAGCTAACACATGCACACATATATGTACAGTACACACACATACACACACACACACATACACACACACACACACTCATGCACACATACTCTCACACACAAGTGCACACACATTTAGACTGTGTGTGTGTGTGTGTGTGTGAGGAGAGAGAGAGAGAGAGAGAGAGAGAGAGAGAGAGATCTTCAGCTGTTTACAATGGCAGCTATACACATGTTCTTGCTTTGGCTCAGTGCTCAGTGAGTTTTCTGCCATCTCATCTGCTTACTTCCTGCAGCTGGGCAGTGCCTGCTTTAGATCTGGGACACTGCCCATTCATCCCTTCCCACAGCAGTTATTCTGACTGCGAGCTGGAATCAGTTTACTGGTAGTGAATGCTTTTCTAGTCCTTCTACATGCTTTTTATGTTTTAATTCCTTTAATCCTCTTTGAAATCCCATGACATTTGCCAGGTTTCACTCCCACATTAAGTGTGAAGACACTGAGATGTGGAACGGTAACCTCCCCAGGGCCGCAGGATAACCACGTTGGTGCAAGAACTGGAAAGCTCTCCTTGCTGCAAAGATTACAAGTACATGCTGAAACTGTCTCATTTTTCCAAGGGTACTAGGGATTGAATTCATGCTTTCACAACAGGCACTCTGTTGATTGAGCTATCTCCTTAGCTCTAAACGAGCTTATTTTTTTCCTAGCTGTCTTGTGGGAAAAGAAGACATACATGATCTTGCCAGGTTTTGTAGAGACATCTGGATGCATAAGTTCATGTTCATGTCTCCTATGAACCAACAGACTCACGTGGATATTTGGCCCCATGACTAGATGCATAGGAAGCTGACAAAAGTGTCTGAAAAGACTTTGTACATGAGAGCGTATGTCCCTTCCTTTGGGCAGTGGGCTGGATTACCATATGGGACTTTGATTCTCTACTGAGGAGGTACAGGGACTTTGATTCTTGTTGAAAGTAAATCAGAGTAGGAAGTTTGGTAAAGATTGGGGCCCACTGTTCAGGAGAGGATTTAAAAAAAAAATCTGACAGGGAGAAGTCTTCTCCTGGGGCCACTTATTATTTTTTGATCTCCTATTTTCCATCTGCCTCTAAAGATTCTTTGAACGTCGGAAATGAGTCCAGATGATAGAGAGGATATTCTTAAGTGGATGAAGTTTAAAGAGCAGGTGATCACAGAGCTGTGGACTCAATTGATCTTGCCTGCAGCCATCAGGTTGAATTTGTACATGGGTACCCCAGGATTGCCTTTGAAGCCACAGCTCCTGACTTCCCCAAATGAGGGTTGTCATATCCAGTTGCCTATTGTGGCAGAGATGGCTAACTGGCCACCGAGCAATCTTGTTTGCCCTTCATGGGGTAGAGATAGCAGGAAGTGACTATCTTTCCCCAGCCTGTTTGGCATGCCATTGGGAGGAACTGAGAGATACGCCTCTTTTCCATACTGATTTTTCCTGAATTTCTAGCAGCTTTACCATTTTTTTTCCCTTCTTCTCCATTTGTTGCTAAATGTTGACAGCCAGAAAGACTCTAGGGGACAGTGAGTCCTTCTCTGCCCAACCCTTAGCCCAAGCCCTAGGGCTGAACCTCATTGATGGTCTGAACCAATTAATCTCAACTTTAAAAATTTCTACCAAACTAGCCTATCACAGCTTGCTGTAATTTACGTTTCTGTGCTTCTAATGAGTCAGACTGCATAAGCAAGCAAACAAACAACAACAACTTGCCATCCACTAAAGAAGAGATTAACTTGCCATGGAATAAAGAGCTTTGTCTCAGAGCATAGTCCCTACAGCACTTAGCCAAGAGAGCACATATAAAAAGGGTGAAGTTATTAACCTTATTGTGACTTTATCTCAGAATACAGTATAGAGATGCTTGGTAGAAGGATAGCCAAAGAAACAACCAAGGAAGAGGATGATGCCTACACAAAAGCAAAGCAATGAGCTAGAGAAAAGAGCAAGCATTGATCCCTAGAGCCCTGTAGCCTGAGGTCAGGGGGTTTGCTGTATTTTCCTGGAGGTAAGAAGCCACAGTGAAGAGCTCTAAGCAGTATGATTTGTTGCATATTTTAAACAGACTCTCCATCTCTGAGGATGGAAATGTGATCATTATAGTGAGGTAGGATCATACACACTTAGTGGGATCCCTGGTAGAGAGGAAGTTGCTGTCCAGGGCAAGGAAACTGGCATGGGTCCTGGGTTGGCTAATGAAGATGGAGGAATAGCTGTATTGGGGTCGGATCTGAGGCTAACATTAGTCTGTCAAAAGTTGGAGGCCATGGACTTAAAATTCCCAGGGGGTGTATGGAATTGAAAGCTATGTTTTTTTCTTGGAATGAGAAGATGATGGAGATACCAGAAGGAATTCTGGTCACCGTAGTCTCTCCAGCCTATTTATATACAAGGTTAGAACTGAGTAACTAACCCAGGCCAGGGAAGGGGGACTCAAATCAAGTTGAACGGGGCAAATGTTGAATGCTGTCAATAAGGGGCAAAGGAGTCTGTCACACGATCAATGGGTGAAGGGGCTTGAGTCCCCACTGCTGGTCTCCAGATGAAAGAATCTGTAATACAGTGCCCTGTAATGCTCCTGTGGGTGGCCACTATGAGACTATGTGAACCTATCCCAATGTGACAAGATGTTTCATTCAGAGAAGGATCCCTAAGCCCATCCCAAAGTCATACATATAAATGGGACTTCTTAAGACTGAGCGTCACTAGAGTCAGGGCCAAATCTGTTCCCTGAAACTTTAAGCTTGATGGCTGGAAGCTTAGCATCTCAGTGGGATGCTAAACTGCACCAGGATCCTAGGGAGCTTGCTGGTCCTGAGTCAGCTGGATACAGGTGGGATTGGTGTTTCCCAGAAGCCCTGAACCAGGAAGAGGAAGCTTTTGTTACACAGGGCAGGTAAGGCCTTGTGATGCCCCTGAAACCATCACAAGGTCACTCTTGAAAAGCTTAGGCATTAATTTGGAGTTGGATTGAGTGAAAGTCTTGGAGGCAGAGATTCAGAGGAATTGATTTTCTGAAAGGCAGATCCCTGTAGACAAAGAATGCTTAAGACCACATTCTAAGAAAGGATTTAGTCACTAGAAAGTAAGTTTGAAAACAGCTTGGTGATTAGAAAAACAGGCACAGCCATTTGCTTGCAGGTTTGAAGGCTGCTCCGTTAGTGCTGTACATGCCTGTGCAGGGTACACAGAACTGGTGTGAAGTTTCTGTGGCAGACAGGAGTTTAAAACATGAGCAAGAGGATGAGGGCTGAATGCCCCTGCATGCCAGAGCATGCTTTCCTCAACCTTGTACTATGGAAGGGTAAGTATAGTCTCATTCAGTCCTTCAAGGAAACTTTCTTCTTTTCTTCTCTCCTTCCATCCCTCCTTTCTTTAAAGTCAGGGTCTCATTACATAGCAAGGCTATCTTTGAACTGACAATGATCCTCTTGGCTCATCCTTCCAAGCCCTGGGATTACAGACACCCCCCCCCCCCTGCCTTGCATCAGAGATGATATAACTGAGGATCAGGGAGGCCTAGTGACTTGTTCAAAGTCACATGGCTAGCACAGAGGACTACTGGTCTACCTATCCTTAAAGCCCAAGCTCTTTCCCACTCAGTATAGGAACCCAATAGTCTGGGGAGAAAGCTTTGAACTCATCTCTGGTACTGGCTTGTTTCCTTGCTGTAGGGATCTGCATTTTTGAGTAGGTCTCCAAGCACTGCTTGTGGTAATATCTGCTCATCCCTACAGTGATCTGCTTGCTCTGGAAAGTTCCTGATGAAGCCAAGGTCTAGAAAAGACAGAGCCTTCTATGGTCTGAGGCATGGGAAAGATCAAAGTCATAGCAAAGGTCCTGCAATCATTGACGAGGTCACACCAAAGGCAGTTTATGGAATAAAGAAGGTCACTAACTCCCACTTCTATAGTAAACCATAGTCTAGTCTGGAGATGGATGGTATGACTGGGAAAAGTGGCTGGTAACAAATGTCACCACATGGAGTCTTTTAAGGGTCATCCAAATACCAGAGTTCAGAGGAACTAGAGGCTATTCAGCGAAATCCCTCTCACTTAATTGAAGATGCAGGCCTAGATAGGCTAATTATCTGCCAGATGGATGACATGAGGCTGGATGATAACTAAGCACATGTCTGATTTTCATATCTACTTCTTATACGACCCCATGCTCTCAACACACTGCTAATGGCAGACAGGACTCTGGCTTTCATTGGAAAGGTCCCATTACTTGGGGAAGAGGATAATCCTCACCAGCACCCTCCCTAGACTCTTGTCTTGTAGCCCCTGCTGATCTTGAACTTCTTCTGATCCCCCTGCCTCATTTTCCTAGTGCTTAATTCACAAGGCCTTGTACCACCAGACCAGGCTATATCTCCATATTTTAATGGTGCAAAGGCACAGCTTTTATGCATTATACAGGTACCAAATCTTTTCCACTGGCAAGTGGTAACAGTACTTGTGAGGATTGTGAGGTCAGACCAGGCTTGTGGTTGCTTATTGTGTATCTAAGAGCAGTTATCTTGACAGTTCCACCCCTGTATAAGCTACCTATAGCATCTTCATGCAGTGTGGCTCTCCCAAGGGTCTAAAAGCACTATGGTTGGGGGAGGAGATCATGAGTCTGTTGTCCTTTCCAGGAGTAGCATCCTCCTCCTGGTGTGCCCTTGTCCCCAAGCACCGTCCTGATTGTGTCAATTTGATCCTTTCAGGCTTGACAGCAGCTGCAGATAAACAGGGAGTCAGGCTCTTAACAAGGTGTCTTTTTAGCTATTGTTCACTGAGACCTTGGGCAGCCTAGTGGGCCTCTCTGCCTCAGTTTACCTATGGAGAAAGGAAGACAGCCTAGATATACACATGCCATGATGGAGCTGAGGAAGTCACAACAGACTATCCAGATGCAAGTGTATGCATCTAAAATGTTCCACAGCTACTGGAAACACCCCTGGCCTAATCTAGGCTGGCTAATCAGAGACGTGGAAGTTGAGGACAGTTAGAATAGCTAATACTTGAGAAGTAAGTACTTTTTCTAGCAGCAGTAATTAGAAGGATCAAGGTGACAAAAATCAGATTCTTGTGGTGAGCAGAATAATTCTCCCAACAGGAGATGTCTCTACTGCATACACTGTTTGGCCATGTTCTGTTATATAGTGAAAGGACACAAAGCTGAGATCTGGAGAGGTGCCTGGAACATCTGGGTGGGGCCCATCTAGCTAAGAAACTCTTTAAAGTAGAGCCTTCTCCAGCTGTTCCAGTGGAACAGAGAGATGTGATGTTTCTGAGCCTATGGATAGAGATGGCACTACAGGTATTGGACAGCCTCTAGAAAAACACTGGCAAATGAGAAGATGCCTCCAGAGAGGAATATGGTCCTGCCAGCACCTTGACTATTTAATCTATCCATGTGTGAAATCGTGAGATGAGATTTTTTTTGTGGTTTGAAGTCATGGCTTGTAACAATCTATGTTGGCAACAATAGAACATCTCACAGCCCTGATGAGCTGCTGAGCCAGACTAGAAAGTAGAGGTGGGCTTCACAGTGGGGGTAGGGAGCCAAGGATGCTGTATCCTCAGAACTCTCTAGAATTTTCAGCTTTGGTAACTATGCTCTGTGTCTGCACTGTGAGACCCAACACGCAGTAGCCATATGTGGCTGTGCAGATCTTGATAACCTTTAGATTTTAATTCATTAAAAATTAAATTTCAATGACCTATGTGGCCAGGGTGAGGATATATAACACAGTCTCGGAGACACAGGCTGTGTCTGAGGTGCCAGATTTCTAGGTGCCAGGGCCAGCATTTAGAACTTCCAAATGCCTGAGATACTTGAATCATCTCATTGAACTCACACGGTCAGCAGCATCATTGTGAGCTCTGTCTAAGGCTCAGAGAACTTGGAAAACCTGTCCAGATCCTAGAAGAGTAAATGGAGACCTCAAGCTTCGGTTCCAGGATCCCTGAGATTTACGGTCCTCCACCAGCTTCAAAACCTTCAACAATGCCACCTTGCTGGCTTACCACAAGGAAGCAGGCATGATAATGCCCGAGGGCAGGGGACACAGAGGCTGCCAAGAGACAGAAGGGAAGCAGCCAGAATGCTGTCTCCAAGGAACATGCTTTGCTCTAAGTGCTGAAGGCTGACGAGGTATCGACCAAGCAAGACAGCAGCAGTGTGGAGAGCCCATCCTCCCTAGATATGTGAAGAGTCCTGGGCAGAGAGGAGCATGTGTATTCACACAACTGAAAGAAACAAAATTGTCTGGCATGGCATGAAGGAAGTGTCAAAGGTCCAAGGTGGGGGAGCTTGACAGTGACCAAATCACACTACGTCTTATGAGTTTAAGTAAGACCGAAGGATCTACATTTCATCTTTTAAAGCTCCAATATGAATATTAATATTATATAAAAACACATGCATGTGTGTTTTGCACTCTGACTTCCGTCGAGAAGAGAGCATGACTGTGACTAAGTGTGGACAATCAGAAGGTAGTTAACCTCATCTATAAAGACCCTAGAATTCTCCAGAACCCCCAGGAATATAACTGGCACTGTGTTCATATCTATTTCTCCATGTTTTCAGGTTCTTACAAAGAAAATTGAGACCAAATCTTATTCTATATCCTTGGCTAGTCTCAGACTGACAATAACCCTCCAATCTCAGCCACTCAAATGTTTAGTTCACAGGCAAATGGAATATGCAGGGCTCTCCCTCTGTCTGCTCAGAGTGTTTTTCCATCCTACGACTCTCAAACACTCTCAGAAAAAAAAATCTGGGAGTTGCATCCCCATTTTACAGGGAGGGAATCAGTTCTCGGAGAAGGGACCCATTCGATTTTCTCCAGAAGAGTCGAGAGAATTGACATTTCCTCCCTCTCATCAAAGGTGTAGGCCAGGCAGGTGTCTGGGGCCCTCATTGGCAGCCTGAGCCTCCACCCTGTCCCATCGGTGAAGTCCACCCTTACCTTGCGAATCCCATCATGCTTCATTTCGATCACGTGGAGGGTGTAATTGGTCCGGCGCCCTTTCTCGTTAAACTGCACATTTCCTGTCAAACCTTCGAAGCGCACCTGAAAATAGAGCCAAATGCTGTACCGTGAAGTTGCATTTTATATTTGTCCCTGTGGGTTTTGTTGTTGTTATTGTTGTTGTTGTTGTTGTTGCTGGTGTGTGTGTGTATGTGTGTATTGGTTTTCAGAGGTGGTATCATAAATAACTCAGTCTGGCTTTGACCTCAATATGAACCTGACAAAGATGACCTTGAACTCTTAAACCCACCCTATCCCTCACCCCCAACACACCCAAGCTCCCTACCTCTACTTCCCAAGTGATGGGATAACAGGCAAGTGCCACTGAGACAGGCAAGTATTCGGAGTAGCTTCCTAGCCTGAAAGTCTGCTTGATTGGACTGTGGCTACATCCTATACTTTCTGAACAATGCACCTAGCAAACTGTTGGCAACCTAGGACCCCATCTTCATCAAGCTGCACATTCACGTGGTTTAAGCCATGGAAACAAGTTATCTCTTCATAATGTCCCATTCCTATTCAAATACACCTCAGAACACATCCTGGAAACAAGGAAGATGGACCAGTCTTGTCTAGACTGGTTTTGGGATTTATGTGCAGAACATCAAACTGTGATCCCAGAGTGAAATTTCAGGTGGACTCTTCTATTTAATCATCTTATGCCCATGCATAATTGGATATGTAAATATATGATTGAGATCAGGCACATTATGAGAAGGGATATGCACGTGAACTAAGACAAATTAATCTAAGTCTGTCAGTCAAAGTAGAAAACCACCAAAATTATACTCCTAGTAACCTAACCTTGGAACTTTGAACCTCATAAAAGTAAGATTCCGAACACCCTCACTCCCATGACACTCTTACAATTCTGACAGTGAACTTCTTTCTGACTTGTGCTAACACTCTTCTTTGAGTAACATGTTCTTGCTACTTTACAGTTTCTGTGTTTCTTGGTTTTCTTCTTGAGTAACACACCAACAGCCTGCAAACACCTAGCCCAGACACACACCACCGTGCCAAGTGATTTTTTTTTTTGAGCAAAACTTCTGACCCCAAGAGAGTAAGTATATCCTCACTTAATTGGGTCCATTCTCTCTTACTGCTTCAGGCAAGTATTAGCAGTAAGTTAGAGGGCATGCTATTGGGGCATCTTCCCATCATCCTTAGCCAAACCTTTCTACCACACCCTGCCTGCTCAGATGAGCAACTGAAGAAGGAAAAGCTTCTGGGTTTGAGGGACTGAGATGCCACCACTGATAAATCGGGAGGAGTCCAGACTAGAAGCCAGCCTTAGGATGGATGCCTCAAATCTAATCAGAAAATGTTAATTATTTTGTGAGTCCAGATAATGAAATACCTAAAATCTGTAGAGCTGGATTTGTCTCTGGCTTCCCGACTGGCAGTCAGATACCTTGAGTGATTTACCCATTTCAGTTTCTAGGTTACAAAGTTCCTGCCCTGTTTACCTCACAAGATATAGCTAATGCACAAGTGCAGTAGAAACAGAGTGCACCCGCAAAGACCTCACATTTAGCCAGAATGTGCAGGGCCTTATAGACATCTTAGATGACTATAACATCAGAACAAAAAATCTACAGTATGGCAATTGTCTCTCTTCGAATGAGTCAGACTCAACTTCCATGGATTGGTACCTTTAAGTTGAAATTGTGGATTAAAGGTCCAGTAGACAATATCAGAACCCAAGCCTGCTACTCTTTAGAGACTGAGTACCCTCCAGCTGAAGGTGAATCTAGGAAATGACATCACAGACCCCGATATTGACTCTTTTTTTAATTTTTTTATTCGATATATTTTTTATTTACATTTCAAATGATTTCCCCTTTTCTAGCCCCCCTCACTCCCCGAAAGTCCCGTAAGCCCCCTTCTCTCCCCTTGTCCTCCCACCCACCCCTTCCCACTTCCCCGTTCTGGTTTTGCTGAATACTGCTTCACTGATATTGACTCTTTATCCTCAGATCCCTCCTGCCTATAACTGGTAAGGTGAGTCTACGGTTGTTACAAATAGAGGCTCTGCATATTGCCCAGTGATCCAGTGATGCTTGTATTCCCCCTCTCCAATAGCTTGAAGAGAAGTCATGCAGAGTTTTATTTTTCAGCTAGAAGTCAGAGAGGATAGGCTCTCTCTCTCTCTCTCTCTCCCTCTCTCTCTCTCTCTCTCATCTCTCTCTCTCTCTCTCTCTGTGTGTGTGTGTGTGTGTGTGTGTGTGTGTGTGTCCTTGCTCTGTCCTTGTTCTTAAGCTGACCCTTTCATCCCTTTCTGGTTTGAAGTCTTAGTAGAGAGGCCATGACAGGCCCAACACACTGAGTGAATTATCCAAGCTCTCTGCTCTTTCATCTGTAAGCTGGTGATATCATCGTTCCTGGAAAAGTCCGGATCATCCTTCCTTTATAGGAAGAAAACAAAACATGGATCCAGCCACAGAGACTACTAGAAAGGAGTCAGTGACTTCACCTTCTTATCACTTTGGTCATTGTTGTTGAAATGGAAAATGTCCCCCATAGGCATATATATTTGAATACTGGGTCTCAGGCTGGTGGCACCTTTTGTAGATGTTTAGGTGGTACTACAACTCTGCCGGAGGAAGTATGTCACTGGGAGTGTATGTTGCCATGCCTCTCCACTGGGACAAGCTCATCCCTCTAAGTCCAAATAAGCTCTGTCTTTCTATAAGTTGTTTTGTTTTATCCCAGCAATAGAAAGGTAACTAATATCGTCATCCTGGCCCATGATCAGCTCTTCCAGTGCTCCAGGTTCAAGGTGGGTAGCTTGGTTGGCAGGTTTCAGTTTAAATAACTTATTTAGACAGCAGTGGGGCAAATGTTTGGATAACTGGATGGTAGAATAACTGAACTAAAGAGAAAAAAACATCACTAACAATACAAATGGGTACCTGCTCTTTCTCACTGGTCTCAAATATCAATCTATTTGTTAATAAGACATTGAAGGATCTCATATGACTCAGTTTCCTCATGTGTTACATGGATTGAGTGAATTATGTCTTGTTTATTTTAAGGATAAATAAGATACTTTATGATAAATATTGTCGTAAATGCTCAACATTTACTATTGTTACGAAGGATGACACCCATATTACTATCACTTCCCAAGTATTGTGTACTTATGAAGCTTTGTCTGCATTCACAGGAATCCCATGAGGCATGGTGCTTAGATTTTACGATTTCCCTTCACAGGAGGAAGCCAGAACTCTGGTGGTAGGTGGAAAGAACAAGCAGCCGAGGCAGGCTTGAAACTCAGAGTTTCTGATGTCTGTGGGTGTCTTTAACCTCAGACATTGAGTGGCCTCTCTATAAGATTGCCACATTCAGCTGTAGTGGACCACATAGACATGCACAGTGTGGCAATCAATGCCTGCTTGCTGCTGCCATAACCTCTTGGGCATTTCCAGACACATTTTGTTGAAACCCAAGGAGAGCTGTGTGCTCCTCATTGAATCTATATCTGGGCTTCCTTCTCAAACAACTGAAATATCTAGAATGTTGTGTTAGACATGCGTATTCATATGTGGATACTACTCAGATGAGAAATATGACGAAGATGCCATACATGTACTGTGTAGAGTGGGCTAACGGGAGTGGAAAATAGACCGGAGCCTAGCATAATTAGCAGAAAGGCTTCACCCAGCAACTTATGAGAACAGATGTGGAGACCCACATAGCCAAACATTAGGCAGATCTCAGGGAATCCCTTGGAAGAGGCAGATAAGGATTGTAGGAGCCAGAGGAGTCAAGGACACCACAAGAAAACCCACAGAATCAACTAATGTGGGCACATAGTGGCTCATAGGGACTGAGCCCACAATCAGAGAGCCTGCATGCATCCACTCTAAGTTCTCCTTATATATGTTATGGTTCTGTAGCTTTGTGTTCTTGTGATACTCCTAACGGTGGGAGCAGGTACTGTCTCTGACTCTTTTGCCTGCTTTTGGGACCCCTTTCCTCCTGCTGGGTTGCCTCATCCAGCCTTAATATGAAGGCATATGCCTAGTCTTACTGCAACTTGATATGGCATGTTTCATTGATATTCCTGGGAGGCTGGCTTTTTTTCTGAAGGAAAATGGAGGAAAAGTAGATTTGAGGAAGAGGGGAGCTGGGGGGAGGGACTGGGAAAAGTGGAGGGATGAGGAAATTGCAGTGGAATGTAATATATAAGAGAAGAAGGAAAAAAGAGAGAGTTCTGAGTCCCTTGAATAGATGGACTTGTCTTAGGAAAAAGGAGTAATTATTCAGTGGTGTCCAGACAGTGCTGGGTGGGGCCAGGATATGAACCCCCTTTTAACATTCCTTTGCGGGTCAAATGTGACACCCCATCATGTGCCTGCATTCTCATGCTAGCTTTCTGTAGGTGTCATGTGTGTGTTTGGAATAGAACCCAAGGCCATGCAAATGCTCTCTCATGGAGCTGCATTCCTAGCTTCTCTCAAGTATTCCAGGTTGTGTGAATCCAGCTGTATTCTTGAAGAAAGCTTTGCAGTTCTCCATACTCTGACTGTGCAGTCTGATCCTGCCCTCAACAAGACCAAGAGCTCACATTGTGGCTCAGTTCTCAGTGGGCATCTCCCTATTACTGCTCATAAGGTTTCCAGGCCCTTGAGCCTTGATAATGAGTACTGAAAAGTAGGGGCTCCTCTTGCACCCTCCCTTCCAGATGCCATCTATCCTTCACTTGTATATACTTGACAATGACCCAAATAAATAAGAGGGAGTCAGCTTTCTGAATTTGATAGCTTGGGTTTGGCTTCCTGGAGCATCTACATCTCCCAAAGTCCTGGTCATACAGAACTATAAATAGTAAAATATGCATTTTTCTGGGGAAAAAGAGCCCAAAGATTTTTCCTTCTTCATGTCCTTAAAGTTATATGTCCTTCCACACACTAAGAGCCTGAGTTGTGATACTTTGGGTGGAAATTCTGCAGCCAGTCCCACAGTACCCAGAGGAAGCTCCACTTCCAGACACTCTTACATGTCCACGATAATAGGATCAGAGGTGAGGAGGACATAGCATCTGTTCCAACACCAATGATTGTAACTGGGACCAGTGGGATCCAGGGAGGGAGGAACCCCATCCAACCACTGGCTCAGGGTCCTTCAAGTCTGAGCAAGTGCCCTGGGCAGACGTTGGGTGCGAACTCCATAGCCAATCCCACAACACCCAGATGGAGCTCCACTCACAGGCACTCTAACATTCCTGGGATCTCAGGATCCCACGATCCCAGGAGCTTGGTAGCACTAGGATCTCAGGGTCCTAGAGGCAGCTTGACTCTCAGGAGCTCTGACACACCCAGAATCTCAGGATCTTGGAACCATAGGATCACAGAGATAGCTAGACTCTGAGGAGTTCTGACACAACTGGGATCACAGGAAGGACAGGCTCCAGTCAGATATAGTAAGGGCAGGTAGCAATAGAGATAATCAGATGACAACAGAAACCAAGGTTACGTGGCATCAACAGAAGCCAATTCTCTCACCATAGCAAGTCCTGGATTGTCTTAGTCAGGGTTTCTATTCCTGCACAAACATCATGACCAAGAAGCAAGTTGGGGAGGAAAGGGTTCATTGAGCTTACACTTCCACATTGCATTTCATCACTAAAGGAAGTCAGGACTGGAACTCAAGCAGGTCAGGAAGCAGAAGCTGATGCAGAGGCCATGGAGGGATGTTTCTTACTGGCTTGCTTCCCCTGGCTTACTCAGCCTGCTCTCTTATAGAACCCAAGACTACCAGCCCAAAGGTGGTACCACCCACAAGGGGCCCTCCCCACTTGATCACTAATTGAGAAAATGCCCCACAGCTGGATCTCATGGAGGCACTTCCCCAACTGAAGCTCCTTTCTTTGTGATAACTCCAGCCTGTGTCAAGTTGACACACAAAACTAGCCAGTACATGGATACACCATCACATCGGAAAAGCAAGATTTGGATCTAAAATCACTTCTCATGATGATGATAGAGGACTTTAAGAAGGACATAAATAACTCTGTTAAAGAAATACAGGAGAACAGGGGTAAATAGCTAGAAGCCCTTAAAGAGGAAACACAAAAATCCCTTAAAGAATTATAGGAAAACACAATAAAACAGGTGAAGGAAATGAACAAAACCATCCAAGATCTAAAAATGGAAATAGAAACAATAAAGAAATCACAAAGTGAGACAATTCTGGAGTTAGAAAACCTTGGAAAGACATTAGGAGTCATAGATGCAAGCATCACCAAGAGAATACAAGAGATAGAAGAGAATCTCAGGTGTAGAAGACACCATAGAAACATTGACTCAGTAGTCAAAGAAAATCCAAAAGACAAAAAGCTCCCAACCCAAATCATCCAGGAAATCCAGAACACAGTGAGAAGACCAAACCAAAGGCTAAATAGGTATAGAAGAGAGTGAAGATTCCCAAAGGAATCTTCCCTACTTAAAGGGCCAGTAAATATCTTTAACAAAATTATAGAAGACAACTTACCTAACCTAAGAGATGCCCATGAACATACAAGAAGCTTACAGAACTCCAAATAGACTAGACCAGAAAAGAAGTCACATGATAATCAAAACACCAAATGCATTAAACAAAGAAAGAATTTTAAAAGCAGTAAGGGGAAAAAGGTCAAGTAACATATAAAGGCAGGCCTATCAGAGTTACACCAGACTTCTCACCAGAGACTATGAAAGCTAGAAGATCCTAGTCAGATGTCACACAGGCCCTAAGGAACATAAATGCCAGCCCATGCATTTGGTATACCCAGCAAAACTCTCAATTATCATAGATGGAGAAAACAAGATATTCCATGACAAAACCAAATTTACACAATATCTTTCCACAAATCCAGTGCTACAAATGATAATAGATGGAAAACGCCAACACAAGAAGGGAAACTACACCATAGAAAAAGCAAGAAACACAGTGAAATGTACCCTTATAAAGTCTAGGCTGAGCAGCGGCGACAGCAGCAACAGCAGCAGCGGCTGGTCCAGAGGAAGGGCTATCAGCAGTAGAACCAAGCTGACAGGGTCCAGGCAGACCCTGCGCCCACGACCACTGGCCATCTCTAGCCAGCCTGGCTGCAAGCAGCGGAGGATTTACAGCGCCTTTCACCACACAGAAGCCACATCAGAACTCTGCCTCCCGCCAGTCAGTTACGAGGCCTCCATATTGGTTCTCGGACGCCAGAGACATCAGACAGACTGAGGTACGCAAATATAACCAACATCGAGGGGGTCTAAGCCCGGCGGGCGTTGGCCTGCACCCAGGCACTGAGCTGTTTGGGGGGCCACCGGTGTGCAAACCTGGCCAGGAGGTTGTTTGCCCGGGCCAGCGCACCACGCCGCCATTTTGTGTACGGGAAGCCAGAGTCCTAGCAGGCAAAACCGGCTAACAGGCTAGCCCCAGGCCGACATAGCTGGGGTCTAAGACGGTCAGGCCCTGGACTGCCCCCAGGCCCTGGACTGCTCGGTGGGCCATCTGTGTGCTGACCAGGCCAGGAGGTTGTTAGCCCAGCAGACTCTCCCAGCACTCTTAGGGAGCACGTGCACGCCGCCATCCTGGCCACCTGACAGACCCAATTAACACTCACAGCTGAGGGGAACTTTGCTCAGACATTGGCCTGCCAGGCTTTTGCCCAGGGCCCGAGCAGCTAGGCTAGCCTTGTGTGCACCAACCTGGTTGGGAGTTCCACTGCCCAGCAGAGTGATCAGCACACAGAAAAGGTCCGGGCAGCATACACCCTCAGCACTCCCTGAAGGAGAAAACGGGCACCATCTGGTTCACAGACACAATCTGGGGCAAAGAACACTAGGGCTACAAGGGCACCCAAGAGGAGGACAGCACATCAGCAATCTGCAACAGGGGAAACCCTGCCATCCAGTGTTGCAGAAATAGCCCTAGAGCCTCTCAGGAGGCTGAAACACCAGCCAGAGACAAGACCAAATAGCTCCAGAGAACATGATGCCAAAGGGCAAACACAGGAACGCTACTAACAGAAATCTAGGCAATATGGCAGCATCTGAACCAAACTCTCCAACATCAACAAGTCCTAGTTATGCCAACACACCAGAGAAACAAGATTTGGATTTAAAATCACTGTTCATGATACTGCTAGAAGAACACAAAAAGGACATGAATGAATCTATTAAAGAAATACAGGGGAACATGAATAAGCTAGAAACCCGTATAATGAAAACACAAAAATCACTTAAAGAAATGCAGGAGAGTAAGGCCCAAGAGATAGAAGCCAATAAAGAAGAAAGGCAAAAAAACTTAAAAGAAATGCAGGAGAACTAGAGTCAACAGGCAGAAGTCATGAAAGAGAAAACACAAAAATCTCTTAAAGAATTACAGGAAAACACACACAAACAAATGATGGAACTGAGCAAAACCATACTGGATCTAAAAACAGAAGTAGAAACAACTAAGAAATCACAAAGGGAGACAACTTTGGAGATAGAAAACCTTGAGAAGAAATCAGGGGCCATAGATGCAAATATAAACAACAGAATACAAGAGATGGAAGAAAGAATCTCAGATGCTGAAGATACCATAGGAACCATTGACTCAACTGTCAAAGAAAATGCAAAATGCAAAAAGCTTGTATCTCAGAACATCCAGGAAATCCAGGATACAATGAGAAGACCAAACCTAAGGATTATAGGTATAGATGAGAGTGAAGATTTACAACAGAAAGGGCCAGCAAATATCTTCAACAAAATTATGGAAGAAAACTTTCCCAACTTAAAGAGAGAGATGCCTATGAATATACAAGAAGCCTACAGGACTCCAAACAGACTGGACCTGAGCAGAAATACCTCCCATCACATAATAATCAAAACCCCAAATGCACTAAACAAAGAAAGAATATTAAAGGCAGTAAGAGAAAAAGGCAAAGTAACATATAAAGGAAGACCTATCAGAATCACACCAGACTTCTCACCAGAGACCATGAAAGCTAGATGATCCTGGGCAGATCTCATGCAGACTCTAAGAGAACACAAATGTCAGCCAAGACTACTATACCCAGCAAAACTCTCATTCACCATAGATGGAGAAACCAAGATATTTCATGACAAAACCTAATTTACACAATATCCTTCCACAAACCCAGCTCTGCAAAGAATAGTAGGAGGAAAACTCTAATACAAGGAGGGAAACTACACCCTGGAGAAAGCAAGATAGTTACCTTCCTTCATCAAACCCAAAAGAAGATAACCACTCAAATATAAAAAGAACATAAAAAATGACAGGAAGTAATAATCACTATTCCTTAATATCTCTTAACATCAATGGTCTCAATTCCCCAATAAAAAGACATAGACTAACAGACTGGATAAGGAAACAGGACCCTACAATTTGCTGCATACAGGAGACACACCTCAGTGTCAAAGATAAAAACTACCTTAGAGTAAAAGGCTGGAAGACAATCTTACAAGCCAATGTAACGAACAAGCCACAGGAAACGAGCAGGAGTAGCCATTTTAATATCAGATAAAATTGACTTTCAACCTAAAGTCATCAAAAGAGACACTGAGGGACACTTCTTGCTGGTCAAAGGAAAAATCCACCAAGAAGAACTTTCAATTCTGAACATCTATGCGCCAAATGCAAATGCAAGGGCACTCTCATTCATAAAAGAAACTTTACTAAAGCTCAAAGCACACATTGCACCTAACACACTAATTGTGGGGGGACTTCAGCACTCCACTCTCCTCAATGGACTGATTGGGAAAACAGAAACTAAACAAGGACACAGTAAAACTAATTGAAGCTTTGGACCAATTGGATTTGACTGATATTTATAGAACATTTCACCCTAAAGCAAAAGAATATACCTTTTTCTCAGCACCTCATGGTACCTTCTCCAAAATCGACCATATTATTGGTCACAAGGCAGACCTCAACAAATATAAGACGATCGAACTAATCCCATGCCTCCTATCAGATCACTATGGTGTAAGAGTAGTTTTCAATAGCAACAAAAACAACAGAAAGCCTACATACTCATGGAGGCTGAATAATACTCTACTCAATGACACCTTGGCCAAAGAAGAAATAAAGAAAGAAATCAGAGACTTTTTAGAATTTAATGAAAATGAAGGCACAACATACCCAAATCTGTGGGACACAATGAAAGCAGTGCTAAGAGGAAAACTCATAGTCCTGAGTGCCTCCAAAAAGAAAATGGAGAGAGCATACACTAGCAGCTTAACGACACAACTGAAAGTCCTGGAACAAAAAGAAGCCAATTCACCCAGGAGGAGTAGAAGACAGGAAATCACCAAACTCAGGGCTGAAATCAATCAATTGGAAAAAAAGAGAACCGTACAAAGAATCAACGAATCCAGGAGCTGGTTCTTTGAGAAAATCAACAAGATAGATAAACCCTTAGCCAGACTGACCAAAGGGCACAGAGAAAGTATCCAAATTAACAAAATTATAAATGAAAAGGGGGATGTAACAACAGAAACTGAGGAAATCCAAAAAATCATTAGATCCTACTACAAGAGCCTATACTCAACACAACTGGAGAATCTGGAGGAAATGGACAATTTCCTTGACAGATACCAAACACCAAAATTAAATCAGGACCAAATAGATCATCTAAACAGTCCCATAACGCCTAAAGAAATAGAAGGAGTAATAGAAAGTCTTCCAACCAAAAAAAGCACAGGACCAGATAGTTTCAGTGCAGAATTCTATCAGACCTTCAAAGAAGACTTAACACCAATACTCTTCAAACTATTCCACAAAATAGAAACAGAAGGAACACTACCCAGTTCCTTCTACGAAGCCAAAATTACACTGATACCAAAACCAGACAAAGATCCAACAAAGAAAGAGAACTTCAGACCAGTTTCCCTTATGAACATCGATGCAAAAATACTCAATAAAATTCTTGCCAACCGAATCCAAGAACACATCAAAACGATCATCCACCATGATTAAGTAGGCTTTATCCCAGGAATGCAGGGTTGGTTCAATATACGGAAATCCATCAATGCAATCCACTACATAAACAAACTCAAAGAACAAAACCACATGGTCATTTCATTGGATGCTGAAAAAGCATTTGACAAAATTCAGCATCCTTTCATGCTTAAAGTCTTGGAAAGAACAGGAATTCAAGGCCCATACCTAAACATAGTAAAAGCAATATACAGCAAACCGGTAGCCAGCATCAAACTAAAGGGAGAGAAACTTGATGTAATCCCACTAAAATCAGGGACTAGACAGGGCTGCCCACTTTCTCCTTATCTTTTCAATATTGTACTTGAGGTACTAGCTTGGGCAATTAGACAACATAAGGAGGTCAAAGGAATACAAATTGGAAAGGAAGAAGTCAAACTATCATTATTTGCAGATGGCATGATAGTCTACCTAAGTGACCTAAAAAACTCCACTAGAGAACTCCTAAAGCTGATAAATAACTTCAGCAAAGTGGCAAGTTATAAAATCAACTCAAGCAAATCAGTGACCTTCCTATACTCAAAGGATAAGTAGGCTGAGAAAGAAATTAGGGAAATGACCCCCTTCACAATAGCCACAAACAGTATAAAGTATCTTGGGGTGACTCTTACCAAACATGTGAAAGATCTGTATGACAAGAACTTCAAGACTCTGAAGAAAGAAATGGAAAAAGATCTCAAAAAATTGGAAAACCTCCCATGCTCATGGATCGGCAGAATCAATATAGTTAAAATTGCCATTTTGCCAAAAGCAATATACAGATTCAATGCAATACCCATCAAAATCCCAACTCAATTCTTCACAGAGCTAGAAAGAGCAATTATCAAATTCAACTGGAATAACAAAACACCCAGGATAGCTAAAACAATTCTCAGCAACAAAAGAAATTCTGGGGGAATCAGTATCCCTGACCTCAAGCAATACTACAGAGCAATAGTGTTAAAAATTGCATGGTATTGGTACAGTGACAGGCAGGCAGTTCAATGGAACAGGATTGAAGATCCAGAAATGAACCCACACACCTATGGCCACTTGATCCTCGACAAAGGGGCTGAAAACATCCAATGTAAAAAAAGATAGCCTTTTCAACAAATGGTGCTGGTTCAACTGGAGGTCAGCATGCAGAAGAATGCGAATTGATCCATCCTTGTCTCCTTGTACTAAGCTCAAATCCAAATGGATCAAGGACCTCCACATAAAGCCAGACACTCTGAAGCTAATAGAAAAAAAACTGGGGAAGACCCTTGAGGACATCGGTACAGGGAGAAAGTTTCTGAACAGAACACCAATAGCGTATGCTCTAAGAGCAAGAATTGACAAATGGGACCTCATAAAATTACAAAGTTTCTGTAAGGCAAAGGACACCATCAAGAGGACAAATCGGCAACCAACAAATTGGGAAAAGATCTTCACCAATCCTACATCAGATAGAGGGCTAATATCCAATATATATAAAGAACTCAAGAAGTTAGACTCCAGAAAACCAAACAACCCTATTAAAAAATGGGGTACAGAGTTAAACAAAGAATTCTCACCTGAAGAACTTCGGATGGCGGAGAAGCATCTTAAAAAATGCTCAACTTCATTAGTCATTAGGGAAATGCAAATCAAAACAACCCTAAGATTTCATCTTACACCAGTCAGAATGGCTAAGATTAAAAATTCAGGAGACAGCAGGTGTTGGAGAGGGTGCGGAGAAAGAGGAACACTCCTCCACTGCTGGTGGGGTTGCAAATTGGTACAACCACTCTGGAAAGCAGTCTGGCGGTTCCTCCGAAAACTGGGCACCTCACTTCCAGAAGATCCTGCTATACCACTCCTGGGCATATACCCAGAGGATTCCCCACCATGTAATAAGGATACATGCTCTACTATGTTCATAGCAGCCCTATTTATAATTGCCAGATGCTGGAAAGAACCCAGGTATCCCTCAACAGAAGAGTGGATGCAAAAAATGTGGTGTATCTACACAATGGAGTACTATTCAGCCATTAGAAACAATGAATTCATGAAATTCTTAGGCAAATGGATGGAGCTAGAGAACATCATACTAAGTGAGGTAACCCAGACTCAAAAGGTGAATCATGGTATGCACTCACTAATAAGTGGTTATTAACCTAGAAAACTGGAATACCCAAAACATAATCCACACATCAAATGAGATACAAGAAGAAAGCAGGAGTGGTCCCTGGTTCTGGAAAGACTTAGTGAAACAGTATTTGGCAAAACCAGAACGGGGACCTGGGAAGGGGTCGGAGGGAGGACAGGGGAAGAGAAGGGGGCTTACGGGACTTTCGGGGAGTGGGGGGGGGGCTAGAAAAGGGGAAATCATTTGAAATGTAAATAAATTATATTGAATAAAAAAAATAACAATAAAAAAATTTAAAAAAATAAACAAACAACAACAACAAAACCAAAACAAAATAAAAAGAAAAAGCAAGAAAATAATATTTTAACAAACCAAAAAGAAGACAGCCACACAAATATAATTCCAGCTCTAACAACAAAAATAACAGGAGGTAACAATCACTTTTCCTTAATATCTCTTAACATCAATGAACTCAATTCCCCAATAGAAAGACATAGACTAACAGACTGGATATGTAAACAGGACCCAGAATTTTGCTGCATACAGGAAACACACTTCATTGACAAAGACAGACACTACCTCAGAGTAAAAGGTTGGAAAACAATTTTTCAAGCAAATGGCCCCAAGAAACAAGCTTGAATGGCCATTCTAATATCTAGTAAAATCAACTTTCAACCTAAAGTTATCAAAAAAAAAAAAAATAAGGAAGGACACTTCATACTTGTCAAAGGAAAAATCTACCATGATGAACTCTCAATTTGGAACATCTATGCTCCAAATGCAAGGGCACCCACATTCATAAAAGAAACTTTACTAAAGCTCAAAGCACACATCGTACCCCATACAATAATAGTGGGAGACTTCAACACCCCCCCTCTCAGCAATGGACAGATCATGGAAACAGAAACTAGACAGAGACACAATGAAACCAAGAGAAGTTTTGAAACAAATGGATCTAACAGATATTTATAGAACAATTCATCCTAAAGCAAAAGAATATACCTTCTTCTCAGCATCTCATGGTACCTTCTCCAAAACTGATCCTATAATTGTCACAAAACAGGCCTCAACAGATACAAGAATATTGAAATAATCCTGTGTACCCTATTAAATTACCATGGACTAAGGCTGGTCTTAAATTCCAATAAAAACAATGTAAAACACACATACAAATAAAAGGTGAATAACACTCTGCTTAGTGAAAACAACACTCTGCTTCCTTGATCAAGGAAGAAATTAAAGACTTTTTAGAATTTAATGAAAATGAAGAAACATCATACCAAAACTTATGGGACACAATGAAAGCAGTGGTAAGAGGAAAACTCATAGCTCTAAGCGCCTCCAAAAAGAAACTAGAGAGAGCTTACATTAGCTGATTGATAGTATACCTAAAAGCTCTAGGAAAAAAGAAGCAAATATACCAAGAGGAGTTGATGATAGGAAATAATCAAACTCAGGGCTGAAATCAACCAAATAGAAACAAAAAGAACTATACAAAGAATCAATCAACAAAACCAGGAGTTGGTTCTTTGAGAAAATCAACAAGATAGATAGACCCTTCACCACAGTAACCAGAGAGAACCGAGACAATATCCAAATTAATAAAATCAGAAATGAAAAGAGAGACATAACAATGGAAACCATGGAAAGAAAACAGACCTAAACAAAGAAAGAATTTTTGCCTGAAGAAATTCAGATGGCCGAGAAGCACCTTAAGAAATGCTCAACATCATTAGCCATTAGGGAAATGCAAATCAAAACAACCCTGAGATTTCACTCACACCAGTCAGAATGGCTAAGGTTAAAAACTCAGGAGACAGCAGGTGTTGGCAAGAATGTGGAGAAAGAGGAACACTCCTTCACTGCTGGTAGGATTGTAAGATGGTACAACCACTCTGGAAATCAGTCTGGCGGTTCCTAAGAAAACTGGACATGACACTTCTGGAGGACCTCTCCTGGGCATATACCCAGAGGATTCCTCAGCATGCAATACTCCCCACATACTCCATTATGTTCGTAGCAACCTTATTTATAATAGCCAGAAGCTGGAAAGAACCCAGATATCCTTCAATGGAGGAATGGATACAGAAAATGTGGTATATATACACAATGGAGTACTATTCAGCAATTAAAAACAGTGGATTCATGAATTTTTTAGGCAAATGGATGGAATTGGAAAATATCCTAAGCCAGGTAATGCAATCACAAAAGAATACACATGGAATGTAATCATTGATAAGTGGATATTAATTAGCCCTGAAGCTCTGAATACTGAAGATATAATTAGCATATCAAATGATTCCCATGAAGAAGGAAGAAGAGGGCCCTAATTCTGGAAAGGCTTGATCCAGCATTGTAGGGGAGTGCCAGGACAGAGAAAAGGGAGGGGGATAGATAGGAGAATGGATGGAGAGAAGAGGACTTATGGGACATATGGGGGGGGACTGGGAAAGGGGGAAGCATTTAGAATGTAAACAAAGAATATAGAAAATAAATAAATAAAAAAACAAGATAAAAGAAAAACATCATATCCTACTTCAAAAGCTTATACTCAACAAAATTGGAAAATCTGGATGAAATAGGCAATTTTCTAGACACATACCAGGTGCCAACATTAAAACAGGATCAGATAAACCATCTAAACAGTCCTATAACCCCTAAAGAAATAGAAGCAGTCACTGATAGTCTCCCAACAAAACAAAACAAAAAACAAACAAACAAGCAAAAAATCCCAGGACCAGATGGGTTTAGTGGAGAATTCTATCAGACCTTCAAAGAAGACCTATTACCAAAACTCCTCAAACTATTCTATAAAATAGAAATAGAAGGAACACTACCCAATTCATTCTATGAAGCCACAATTACACTTATACCTAAACCACACAAAGACCAAAGAAAGAAAAAGAACTTCAGACCCATTTCCCTTATGAACATTGATGCAAAAATACCCAATAAAATTCATGCCAACCAAATCCAAGAACACATCAAAATAATCATTCAACACAATCAAGTAGGCTTCATCCCAGGAATGCAGGGATGGTTCATTATATAGAATCCACCAACATAATTCACTACATAAACAAACTCAAAGAAAAAGAACATGATTATTTCATTAGATGCTGAGAAAGCATTTGACAAAATTCAGCATCCCTTCATGTTAAACATCTTGGAAAGATCAGGAATTCAAGGCCAATACTTTGAACACAGTAAAAGCAATATAAAGCAAATCAGTAGCCAACATCAAACTAAATGGAGAAAAACTTTAAGCAATCCCACTAAAATCGGGGACCAGACAAGGTTGCCCACTCTCTCCCTGTCTATTCAATATAGTACTTGAGGTCCTAGCCAGAGCAATCAGACAACTAAAGGAGGTCAAAGGTATACAGATTGGGAAGGCAGAAGTCAATATATCACTATTTGCAGATGATATGATAATATAGTTAAGTGACCCCAAAAATTCCACTGGAGAATTCCTAAAGCTGATAAATAACTTCAGCAAAGTGGCTGGATATAAAATTAACTCAAACAAATCAGTACCCTTCCTATACTTAAAGGATAAACAGGCTGAGAAAGAAATTAGGGAAGCAACATCCTTCACAATAGTCACAAATAATAAAAAATATCTTGGTGTGACTCTAATCAAGAAAGTGAAAGATCTGTATGACAAGAATTTCAAGTCTCTGAAGAAAGAAATTGAAGATCTCAGAAGATGGAAAGATCTCCCATGCTCATGGATTGGCAGGGTTACTATAGTAAAAATGGCTGTCTTGCCAAAAGCAATCTACAGATTCAATGCAATCCCTATCAATATTCCAATTCAATTCATCATAGAGGTAGAAAGAGCAATTTCCAAATTTTTCTGGAATAACAAAAAACCCAGGATAGCAAAAGCTATTCTCAACAATAAAAGAACTTCTGGCAGAATCACCATCCCTGACCTCAAGCTATATTACAGAGCAATAGTGGTAAAACTGTATGGTATTGGTACATCAGGCAAGAAGACCTAGATAATCAATAATCAATGGAATAGAATTGAAGACCCAGAAATGAACCCACACTCCTATGGTTACTTGATCTTTGACAAAGGAGGTAAAACCATCCATTGGATAAAAGACAGCATTTTTAACAAATGGTGCTGGTTCAACTTGCAGTCAGAGCCAGGAGGTGGTGGTGCATGTCTGTAATCCCAGCACTCTGGGAGGCAGGTGGATTTCTGAGTTCCAGGCCAGCCTGGTCTACAGAGTGAGTTCCAGGACAGCCAAGGCTATACAGAGAAACCCTGTCTTGAAAAAAACAAAACAAAACAAACACCCTAAGAAACAAAACAAAACAAACAAACAAACAAACAAACAAACAAAAAACAAACTTGCAGTCAGCATGTAGAAAAATGCAAATCAACCCATTCTTATCTCCTTGTACAAAGCTCAAATCCAAATGGATCAAGGAACTCGACATAAAACCAAGTACAATGAAACTTATAGAGGAGAAAGTGGAGAAGAGCTTCAAACACATGGGCACAGGGGAAAATTTCCTGAATAGAACACCATTGGCTTATGTTCTAAGATCAAGAATTGATAAAAGGGACCTCATAAAATTGCAAAGTTTCTATAAGGACACTGTCGATAGGACAAAATAGTAACCAACAGATTGGGAAAAGATCTTTACCAATCCTATATCTGATAGAGGGCTAATATCCAATATATACAAAGAACTGAAGAATTTAGACTCCAGAGAATCATATAACTCTACTAAAAATGGGGCACAGAGCTAAACAAAGATTTTTCAAATGAGGGATAAATAATGGCTGAGAAGCACCTAAAGAAATGTTCAACATTCTTAGTCATCAGGGAAATACCAATTAAAACAACCCTGAGATTCCACCTCACAGCAGTCAGAATGACTAAGATAAAAAACTCAGGTGACAGCAGATGCTGGCAAGGATGTGTAGAAAGAGGAGCACTCCTCCATTGCTGGTGGGATTGCAAGCTGGTACAATCACTCTGGAAATCAGTTTGGCAGCTTCTCAGAAAAGTGGACATAGTACTACATGAGGAACCAGTTACACTACTGGGCATATGCCCAGAAGATTTTCCAACATATAATAAGAACACATGTTCCGTTCCGTTCATAGCAGCCTTATTCATAATAGCCAGAAGCTGGAAAGAACTCAGATGTCTTTCAATAGAGGAATAAATATAGAAAACGTGGTTCATTTACTCAATGGAGTACTACTCAGCTATTAAAAATGATGAATTCATGAAATTCTTAGGTAAATGGATAGAACTAGAAAATATCCTGAGCAAGATAACCCAATCACAAAAGAACACACATGGTATGCACTCACTGATAAGTGGATATTAGCCCCAAAGCTCCAAATACCCAAGATACAATTCAGACCACATGAAGCTCAAGAAGAAGGAAGATCAAAGTATGAGCGCTTTAGTTCTTCTGAGAAGGGGAACGAAATATTCACAAGAGCAGATATGGAAATAAAGTATAGAGCAGAGACTGAAGGAAGGGCTATCCAGAGACTGTCCTACCTGGAGATTCATCCCATATACAGTCACCAAAACCTAACACTACTGTGGATGCCAAGAAATGCTTGCTGAAAGAAGACTGATATGGCTGTCTTCTGAGAGGCTCTGCCAGAGCCTGACAAATATGGAGGCAGATGCTTGCAGCCAACCATTGGATTGAGCATGGGATCCCCAATGGAAGAGTTAGAGAAAGGACTAAAAGATATGAAAGGGTTTACAACCTCATAGGAAGAACAATAATATCAAAAAATCACACCGTGCTGAGCTCCCAGGGACTAAGCCATCAACTAAGGAGTACATATGGCTCCAGCTGTATATGGAGCAGAGGATTACCTTGTTAGGCATCAATGGGAGGAGAGGTCCTTGGTCCTATGAAGGCTTGATTGTTGCCCCAGTGTAGGGGAATAGAGGGAGAAGAGGTGGGAGTGTGTGGGTGGGTGGAGGAACACCCTCATAGAAGCAGGAGGAGGGAGGATAAGATAGGGGGTTTGGGGGGGGGAACTGGGAAAGGGGATAATATTTGAAATGCAAATAAAGAAAATATCCAACAAAAAAGAGCTTGACTTGAGACTCAGGTCTCTCTCTCCCTCTCCCTCTCCTTCTCCCCCTCTTCCTCTCCCTTTCTGTCTCCTTCTCCCTCTCCATCCCTCTCTCTTTGCCAGTTAGAAGAAGGCACAGGGTGTTCCCTTCTTGGAGCACTGTGGGCTTCCTGGTTTTATGCTCATTAATATCCTAAACAGTGTTCCTGGTGGCAGGCAGGGGCAGCTTCCCTTTGTAGGGGAATTTCAGTGGTGGATGTGGGTGCATAGAGTCTATGCAAAGCTCTGTGCTGCCCCGGGCTGGGTCATTATTTTAGGTCACCTCTGCTGGGATTCAGAACAACTTCTGTATGTGTCATCAGACACATACAGAACTCCAGATGGCAACATCTGATCCAAAGTAGGGTTGGTTCTTTGTACTATGCGACCCAAAGGCTGTAGGCACAGGAGCTCTGGAGCAGATCTCTGGGTTCCAAAGACTGGATGCCACTAGGGTTTACCTAGGCGCTGGTGGCAGTTGTCTTCTGGTGGTATGACTCTCTAAAGAAGTGGATCTTGAAGCAAAGTGTCTAGGCGGTCGTTTTGGTGGGGTGAAGGCTTCAGAGGTCAACACTCTAGAGTAATCTACTGGGTCACAAGACAGGCCTGATGCATGGAAGGAGGGGCTCAGGGCAGGGCTTGGCTCTGCCTCTGTGGTTGAGCCGCTGTGCGATCATGGACTCGTCACAGGCCACTCTATTTCTACCATCTCATTTATAAAGTGAGGGGCACCGCAGGCTGGTAATCTCCAAGGTTTCTTATGGCAATAAACTCTTGATTTCTAGGTGATTCACACAGATTTGAAAAAGTCAGTTTTGGACAGATGGTCTTAGGGAAAGAACATTCTGGTTTGTTTATTTGTTCATCAAAGAGACCGAAGGAGTCTCTCGTGGGCTGGATTTGACTTTTTTTCATTGTCCCCAGTGTTTAGTCCCCCTCTCCCCCTGGAGTGCACAGTCAGCTCTTGGGAACTACTCATGGAAGACAGGCACACATGGATTTCAGCTCTAAAACAGTAAGTAATCAGCCTTTACCATGGCAACCAACTCTCTCCAATCCTGCTAGGGCAGAAGCATAGGGTGAGTGGAAGGATATGAGTGAGACCATACAGGAAATAAATGCACTCCTAGAACATTTTTCCCTCCTGTCATTTCCCATGTAGCTCATGTTAAGTAGAAACTAATAATCCTCCTGCCCCTGCCTCCTGAATAGTGGGTCTTAGTGTTTGTGTGGCCAGCTGAGACTTGGGTGCTATCCACCTGGCATCCTCCTTTTCATGCAGATGTCCACCAGAGAGCTGGATAGATATTCTGTGCTCGCTTAGGGAGCCGAGGGGTCATCTTTTGTGCTCCTCATTCAGAGCACTCACTGCCTGTCACTCCACATTGCCTCCTGGGATGCTCCCCTGTCATGGTGGCATCAGAATATGCTTTCAGGGATGTCATTAAGATGAGAGAAGCAGAGGAGCTAGAAGGTTGTGGGACCAAGGGCGAGTCCCTGGGCCTGTCTGAGGCCAGACTCACACTGCAGACAGATCTGTCTTGACTGCTGTCAGGAAGAGCATTTTAAATAAGCTGGGAACAGCCACTTCCTTTTTGGTAATCATTCTGGAACCTGCCTGGTGTCCATTGTAACTGCCTAGTGACTTGGGGGCTGCCCTGCACAGAGACAGGGGAGGGCAGAGGTCTGCACAGAGACAGGGGAGGGTGGAGACCCAGCTGTGGTCATAGTGATGCCCGCTGTGTTTGGAAGGCCTGCTGTCTCACTTCAGTCTGGAGGACATGTCTGCATGTTCTCCATCTCACAGGGCTTTTCTTCAGGGCTGAAGAATAGCTGTGTAGGCACTTTCCTATTCTGTCTCCAGACTGCATATATGGATGTATATCTTGTGTTCATATCTCTCTTGTTTAGAAGTCTCTCTTCTTCCCTGGGAGCTCAATTCCTTCTGAATGTAGGCTTAATGGTGGAGCTGGCCTCACCCAAGGAATGTCATTGGTTGGGGAAGGTGGGTTGGGTTATGAAGGATAATTGTATCAAACTATCTTGCTGTTATGGGGTCCCCTCTGGGCCCATGCTATGTCATTCCTTTTGGCTTCAGTGCAGCCTTCTTCTCACCATCCCTTTGTCTTTCTACCAGAGACAATGCTGTACACTAGAAAATTGAGAATTACAACATGGGCTTGTGGTACTTCTAGAAACTTCTAGAATCTCCAAGAATATTCAAGTACTGGGCAAGTCCCAAAATTTTCTAAAGCAAGAATGTCATGCACTTATTGTACCACTGTCTCACCCTGCAGTCCCAGCAGATGTGTTAGTAACTTAATATTCATAATCTCCACCATGGTGTCTGCATTCTGCATAGCCAATCGATTGGGCTAGGCACAGTTTTCTATTCCTGTTCCTTCACAGTTCAAATGCAAACAAAATTGATGACTGCGGTGCTGAGATGGAAAGAAGTCAAGTCAGAAGGATGAGCAACAGAGCCATGAAGTATGTCTGAATAAAAAAATGAATGAAGGAGACAAGTCTAGTGGTCTGAAGTGCAAGCTTTGTGTGTGTGTGTGTGTGTGTGTGTGTGCAGATCTGTGAGTGGGCACATATGCATACATTTATGTGTAGAAACCAGAGGCCTCTCATTTGACCCAAAACTCATGAGTTCAGCTAGTCTTGCTAGCCAGCCCAATATGGAGATCCCATCTCTACCTCCTGTACGCTGGAATTACAGGTAGGCAATCACATCTGTCCACCATTCATGTGGGTTCTGGGGATTCTAACTCTGGTCCTCATACTCTTATGATAAGCATCTTACCACATCATCCACCTCCCTGGACGAATCCCTGCATATGTATCCCCTTGCTGAGCACGGGAATCAATGGCTTTCTTTTTTCAGTATAAGCACTAATCTGAGAGTACAGCTTTGACACTATAAGGAGTGGCATTGCATTTTCATGGTCCCTTGTCTGTTTTGTCTTACATTTGACTTGGATTCCATACATTTGACATAAACACTATAGTGGCCACTCCAAACTCCAGGCATATGCTTCATTTTAGAGTGATGCATATTGCTTAAGCTGGATGCTGATTTTTCCTGCTTGGCTCCCAAGAGCATGGTAGGAAGGTACCACCGGCCTTACCTGCTGCAGGGCTCTCTGGATGTCGATCCCTTGGCCCCAGGGCACAGCCGGGTTAGCCAAACAGTCCCCAGCATTCCCCCGGCGGGATATATCAATCCTCTGCCTCCTCAGGCTCTGGAAGGCCTCGGCCATCACCTTCACACCATCATAGGTGAGAGCAGAAGTATACTGGGGAAGCAAGGCAGATAGGCAGGTGTCAGAGAGAGATGACAGAGGGGTGAGGTGGGAGGCTGTCTACTCAGGGGAATGAGTTTCCTGTTGAGTAAGGTATGTGGTGATCCAGGGGCTGGGAGCTATTGCAGATCTGTTCACCAGTCTGGCAAATCAGCTCTCTAGAGCAGTGAGTTCATCATGGCCAGTTGTAACTTTTAAAAGCATGTCAGCATTTTAAAGTTTGATGTGATTTGAAAAATGTTTGTTTAGTTGGGAAGAAATACATAGATTAAATATGATATATCAATAGGCCAAATACATGAAAAATCAGTTAGCTCCCTCTGTAAGAGAGTCAACAACTGGGAGCTTAGGAGAACACCTCTTCTAACAGTAAAGGAAATACTATTCCAGGATGAGCAAGCTCTTAATTATCTCTGTGTGCAGCTTTACTTCATGGTAAATTGCATATTCTATAAACATTCCCTCTTGTGGATTAATGATAATGCTTAAGGGTTTTTCTCGCTTGATCAAAGAGCAGTAAGATATGAATGAGACAAAACTGGTCTTACTACCTAGTATGTTATCTTAAGGTCACATGACACAGCTATAGGATGAGTTTATTTTTCCAGTTCTTAGTTGATTTTCTGGGTTGTTATTTTTATAGTTTGTTATTTGTGCTCGCATGTGTGTGTGTGTGTATGTGTGTGTATAGGATGGAGGTCTTCAATTGCTCCTTTTGGTATTGTTGAGACAGAGTCTTTGAGTGAACCTGGAGCTCACAAACTGGCTAGAGCCAGTGGCCAGTGAACCCAACAGATCCTCCTGTCTCTGATTCCCCAGGGTTTAGATTACAGATACATGCTACCATGCCTAGCTTTCTTTGTAGGGACTGGGAATCCAAATACAGATCTTTATGCTTATGCAGCAAGCACTTTAATGACTGAGTTACGTCTTCAGTCCCTTCTAATTTATATTTTTGAGACAGGCTAGTTTGGAATATCCCGTGTAGACCAGGATGACACTGAACTCCTATTCCTCCTGAGTCCACTTTTTAAGGTTGCCATTACAAGCAAACTCTTTTGTTTTGTTTTTTTGTTTTTTTGAAAGCCTGTTTTGATTTTCTCAGAAAAAAATACATTACACTTGGAGATTGCTTGGGCAGTCATAAATTAATCTGTTAGCTCCCATCAGAGTCAATCTTTGTTTTAAAGCATTTTTGTTTAATCAGATACTGTGACGAGTGTTGAAGAAAGAGTTAAATCAGTTTGATCACTGGTGGGATGAAGAGTGCCTCGGCAATCTAGCCTGCAATTCTCAAATAGACTGAGTAGCCTAGAAACATGGGACAAGGATTCACCAATGGTTCCAAGTCTGAGGCCACCAGACTTGGCCTTTGAATTTTTTACAACAGTGTTGCATATAGCCACTGCCATGCTGTCGTCTGACACTGAAGGACAATAGACTGCTCCCCACATCTACAAACATTACCAAATATCAAACAAAACAGGGGTTGGCTGTAAGATGGAGCCGTGAGAAACTGATCGCAGAGCCAGGAGGAGAGCAGCTGAGCATCTATCTCCTGGCAGGTTTCTCTGATGATCTTCTGGGGATATGGATGTGGGGAGCAAGTGTCACCCGGTCCTCTATTCACAGAGGCTCCATCTACAAAGAGAGGGACATTTTTCTTGTACTGGGTAAGATGGTGACAGTGGGTTGGGAACTGTGGCTCTTGTTCAGCATACATGAGGTATTAATTTCTACCCCTAGTGCCACTGGAGTGAAAAGAAAGATGGTGGCCCTACTTAGAATAGAAACTGAATTTTCTAGCTTCCCTTGTAAGCAGCTAAAGGCAGTTTTCTCACATGGGGCTAATGGCGGGTAAGTGAAAGATCTGCTAGTGACTACAGAGAAGGATTCTGTATATGTGTCTGTGTCTGTGTGTATATATGTTCATGTGTGCTTGTGTATGTTTGTGTGTTGAGGTCAGAGGTAGACATAAGGAATCCTTTTCTGTCTTTCTTCACTTTAATTTTGAGACAGGGATTTTTTTTTTCTGAACCTGGAGCTCAACAATTTGGCTAGACTGGCTCACCAGCAGGCTCCAGGGACCCTCCTCCACTGCCTTCCCCGTGCTTGGTTACAGGTGTGTGCTGTACCTGGATTTCGATATGGCTGTTGGGGATCCAGCCAGGTGCAGTGAGCACTTTACTAACGGAGCCATCCCTCAGTCTCAGGAGAAGAGTTCTTAAGAATAGCAGCTGTGCTTACCCTCCTCCTATCCCACTGTGTTATGGTTTGAGCCTGGAATATCTTCTCCCTCACCAAAGAAAACCCCTCATGGTGAAGGCATGGTCTCCAGAGATGAGGTTTGGATGGCAACTGTATCATTAGGACACTGACATAATCTGTTCACACATTCAAGAGATTAACCCACCAATGAACTCATACCCCAATGACATCGTTGGGAAGTGGTGGAGATCAGAGGCAGGGGTTTCCTTGGAGGAAGTAGGTCACTGAGTATGTGCTTTTGCAGGCTAGAGCTTATCCCTGGATCTTTCCAGAATTCCCACTTCCTGGATGCCTTGAAAAGAGCCCTTTCCCTCCATTGTATCTTTCCATCACGATGCTCTTGCCTTGCCATAGCCCGAAAAGCAATGGAGCCAGCTGGCCACATGGTGAAACCATGAGCCAAAATAGATCTTTCTTCCACTGAGACAGATTTGCTCTGGTATTTTGTCCCACTGACAAAAATCACCTATCAGATGCTGGGTGGAATGCTGACATCATGGCTGGAGTTCATGTGGCCTTCTTGTACTATAAATCAGATGTCAAATGCTAAGTATAATGGAATAAGACTTTGGGAATATTTGGTGAATGTGCATCAATGGTACAAGTCCTGGGCTGCCAATCTCTGTTATATTGGGATGCCTGACCCTCATGCTGATGTTGCCTTTTGCTTATTAGAAGATCTAATTCCTTTCTGAAGGCTAACATGCTCCACTCTTCAGGAGATGGTTAAGGAAGACAAAAGGGGGTTTGGGTGGGGTATCCGTTTTCACACCTTTGGCCTCTTCCAGTCCACCCTGGTGTGGTCTCGAGCATCACTTGTCCTCCATTGCTGCATGATTCTGGCTGGGATGGTGTCTGTGTAGTTCACCAGTTGGAAACCTGTCACATTGGCTCCACTTTCCTTGAACTTATTTAAGTCAATGTCCATGAAGCCCTATGGAAGGAGGAAAGGGGAGAGTCAAAACATGTTCCTGGGCAGTCTCTGTCACCACAGTGCAGACTCATGAGGCTTTCTCTCCTGCTCCGCAGGACAGAGCAGACTGAATGTAGACCGCAGTGTCTTGTCACCTTTGAGTTCCCTTCTCATAGATTTTCTTACACAAAGTTGGTGTAGAGGCCAAGATGGCAAATCTAGAATGTAGGAAGGCTGCTTACACTACTTTGGACCAAGAGTCTTTGTTCATTTGTTTATATAATGGAGCCTGAAGGCTGAGGAAAGAATGAAGTATACACCATGTCACCAAAATGTCAATCAATGAATGGCTGGGATTTAAAAAATTGCTATTATTTCTTTTAGAATTCCATACAGTTTATTTCATCATACTGAACCCTCCCACAGCTCCTTCTGTATCAACTCTTCCCTACCCAGAAACTTTGTGTCCACCTTTTTATGTTTTAATCCACTGTGTTCAATTTGTACTATACTTGGGTGTGGGGCCAACTTCTGAAGCATGATCAACCTACCAGATTTTCTTCAAGGGCACCCCAACTCTCCTAGCCCCTATGAAGTGCCAATAACTTCTTGGCTAGGATAGGAATTTGTGCCTTCCTCTCATCTTCACATTGGGGTTTTGTCTGGCTTAAAATTGTGCAGGAGTTGTGTATCCTATCACAATCACTATGAGTTTATATGTGCAACTGCCCAATTGTCTGGAGAATATTATGTGCAAAATTTGTGTGCTAGCTGCATGTGCCATTCATTGTGTGTGTGTGTATATATGTGTGTGTGTATGTGTGTGTGTGTGTGTGTGTGTGTGTAGATCAGAATAAACTGTGTAGAGATTATTATTCTCTCCTTCCACATCTATATAGCTTCTGGTGATTGAACTAGGATTAGGATTCTGGGCTAGTGTGACAAATCTTTTTTCTTCTGAGTTATCTCAATGGTCCAGATTCATTCTCATTCTCTCTCTCTCTCTCTCTCTCTCTCTCTCTCTCTCTCTCTCTCTCTCTCTCTCTCTCTCCCCTCTCTCTCTCTCTCTCTCCTCTCATATACTACTGTACCTTGACTGAAGTTTCTCCTCCTTCCTTTCCTCCCAGTCCCTCCCTACCACCTCTCCTCTCCTTAAGACTCTTAAGATGACAAGGTATAAGAAACAAAGGGAAAAAATCTTGAAGGAAGGTTGTCCTTGGTCACCATCCTGCTTCACCTTTGGAGAGAGGAAGCATCTGAAGTGTGCTGGGAACAAGTGCCTGCTAGTTTCCCAAGGTCACCAGCCAGTCTGTAAAAGGGGCTTGCTTCTGATGGGGGCCTTCACCTCTCACTGTGTTCTTTCATGTACAGCGAACTGGACCTGTTCCCCCAGAGGAGGCCTGGCCACCTCTGACATCCATGAACGAGTCTTGATTCCCAATGGAATTTCTTTCCAATTCAGCAAAACTCACTCAAAGTCAGGAAGCCTTGAACTTAAAAGAAAGCCTTGCATTTATATAACAAATTCAACAATGAACAGTACTTTCATATCTGTGGCCTCATTCTACTCCTTTATAAGGTGAAGCTTACTTGTCTGTTTGCCACACACAGAAACCAAGACTGAGGGTTTGACCTGGGAGGGTCAGTTCCCACAAAGCTGCTCACTGAGTTAGTTACGAGGAAGGGATCAGAGCTAAGGTTTTTGGTTAAATAATTCACTCCTTTCTCCCTCCAAAACGTCACCACCAAACACACTATTTTGAGAACGTCAAGTGGATAAGCTCCCTCCCTTCCTTGTGGACCTTACATTCTAGTAGGGGAAATCATACTGTAGGCAAGAAAACATACCACACAATGCTGTGTAGCTGTGTGTGATCTGTAGTAGCCATGTATCTATGAAGAGAGATAAAGTGGGTTTGTGGATGGGGAGAGAGTCCAGATGACCTGCTTGTGGGGTGTCATTGGCAGAAGTAGAGTCCCATATGTGAATTATGGGATACATAGGTGAGGCACACTGAGCAAAGGCCTAGGGGGTAGGAGGCTGCTTGGGATGTTCTAGAAACAGCAAATGGGGCTGGTGTGACTGGAAGGCGTAGTGAGAAAGATTTCTGGTAGGAGATGAGGTCAGACAGGTGCAAGCAGGGTCACACACAGCTTGTGCTAACTTATTTATTTATTTTATCCACTATAATTAGTACCATGCTACAGGATGTTGAGCAGGATTGCCGAAACACGTATGTGTTTGGTTCCATGGCTTAGGAAAAGTGCCCACTGACATAACAGGAACAGACTAGAAGAAAGAGCTGAGGAAGTATGCCTACAGCAGGGAAACCCACAGTTGGCAGTGAAGGGATGCACACAGGACCTGGCTCTACCGTAGGACTGCAGGGCTTGTCTATAACAATTCCCGAAAGAATAAACTTAATGATCCCAAGACCTCCCATTTCCACCAGTGCCTTTGACAGTCTGCGAGTCCTTTGAACTCTATTTTATAGACAGGTTCAGTCTCAGTTCAGTCTCATTCAGCCTTTGTCCTTACTTCCTGTCTAGGAATGCCATTTCTATTCTTGACCCTTTTCCATGGTTAGAATGCTAGCTAGCATTAACATCTCTTCAGAGAATCCACTCTGTCCCCTCTTCTGAAGAGCCAGTTCCTGCCCCACAGCAGACACTGTTGGCCTTCTTTATTGCCGCTCCCCATTACACACTGCTATTCCATGCTATGCACTAACTGCAAACACCTGCCACCCCACCTGCACGCAGAGGAGGCCAGGCATGGTGGGCTCACATGCCCATGGATCTCTCTATGCCAGTGACAGCTGTAGATTTAGTGGATGCCAGTACAGTAGCGTCTGCTGGTGCCTAAGGTGGTGGACTGTTCCATACTGATATCCACAGATGAAGCGAGGGGTGGGACTTCCTGAGAATATGCCCCAGTGCCTCCCTTCTCTTCTTTACTGAACATCCCCACTGTGTTTCCGGGATTGGCACCTAGCGCTTGATACTTCCTGAAGCCTTGCTTTGGGCCCTGACTGTGAGAGAACCCCAGTTGGGTTTCCTCCAACACTCAGTCTGGCTCATTCCAGTGTTGTGCCTACTGCTTCTATGGAGTACCTGACACCACTGAGAGCATCTTTCCTCATTGTTCTTTCTGCCCTCTCTCTTCCCATTGACATGCCAACCATTTTGAAGGTGGGAACAGTTTCAATTTCCATTTGGTTAACTAATGGGTCCTAGCACCTAGCATCTCTATACACGCCCAGCCCAGGGCAGATGCTCAATCCTTTCTTGCTGTGAGAATGAATAAAGCTAGAGACTGTCCCTCAAGCATGTGTGCCAATTAGCCAGGGGAAACCTGACCAGCAGGCAACAGCTGCCAGTGAGTGATTTTAATCAGTTGAGATTAACTTGTATCAAAGCCACAGTTCCAAGTGACACAGAGGTACCTGGCTTGTGCAATGGTACCAGCCAGCTGTTCTTAAAGGTAAAGTCAGGGTTTGGCTCTGCTATCCAACCTGAATTTGGTGGTGATATACCATGTAAGGGTACAGCCGTCTTACCACTGGTTAAAAACCAGCACACAGTTGGGAGATTTCCCCTACTCTTCAGAGACTTTTAAAAAGAACATCTTGTTCGCAAAATAGCAATTGCGAGAATGAAATGAAAATTATCTCCCACAGTCAGATCCTGTCACTTGCAATCTGTAACAAGCTCCCGGGCATCCCCACTGACTTTCCCTCCCCAGCATAATGAAGGCCAAGTGGAATGGTGATTTGTTCAAACAGAAGCGCAGCTCAGCTTTGTCACCAGCAAGTCTGAAGACAATGTTAGTAGAGCCAATCCTGGGTCACACATAATCAAGCTGATGGGTCTCTCCAACCCCACACTCAGAACCCAGGAAACGAACAGATAAATCATTCCTTTTGTGAATAGTCACCACAAGAACCAAAACCAGGAAGTCACTTGGGGGTCAATGTACATTCAAGGGCTGATGTGGCCCCTCCAATGCAAGATTGCATGCTGGGAATGGTAACATTGACCCCTAGGACATCCTAATCACAAAAGAGACTCATAGTTACTAGACTTGATTTCTCTACAGTGCAGGAGCATAGACTTGATCAATAGAGAAATGTGGTCTTGATTAAGAAGGGAAATGAAGGCATTCGCTCTTCGCCTGTTAGGAAACTGTGAGATCCAGCTAACTCTCTTCCCTCGGTACTGTCTACTAAATAGGCTTAATTAAATCATTTTCCAATTTCCTTTTCTATTTTATTAAAAACCCATGAGGGTACTATTTGGTAAGTTGTACATTTTCTTTATCTATTTTACTCATACCATTATCTAATAATGTGTTTAAGGATACCATGTTGTTAATTACGACTCTTTAAAAGTTTTAGCTATTAAACTTCATTGTCATGATTTTCTTCAAGCCATGCTGCATATTTGATAATGTATCCCTAATGGCAGATTCCATTGTTCTAAACACCACTGTTGTTGAAAAAGAATGACAAAAGCTACAGGTGTTTGCTTTTTCAAGTACTTGTCACCCAAAGTTAGGTCTACTACCCCTCTAACTGTCCCCTGAGTCCTGGCACCAGGTACTTCTCTTTGAAGAGTGACTGTTATTAAAGTGACTTGGTGACATATGCCTGTAATCCCATTATTCAGAAGGTAGATGTAGGAGGATCAAGAATTAAAGACCAGCCTTGGCTATATAGAGGTCTACTGCAGCCTGAGCCATGTGGGACTCTGGGAAGAAGGTACTCCCGAGGCAGTCAGATTGCCTTGCTTCTGTGTGCTTCTTCAGAATCTACCTCTGTATTGCAGTGGCTGCCCCATGCATGATCAATGAACAAGCAACATGAAAAGAATGTTCTGCCTCTTATCTATATCCCGGGGCAGAGGCCGAGGCTAAGGAAGTGGAGGCTTGAGGATGCTTCATAATCTAAAGGAGAGGTGGACTACTTGGTGTACATGAAGGTGCTTATAGAAGAGCTTCCAGAAGGACGAGTCAATCCACAGCTCTAGGAAGGGAGCAGGAGATCCCGATTTTGCCAAAATATTAATGCCAAGGAGTCAAGACTCAAGGTTAAGTAAATTTAAAACATGAAGATAATTATCAGAAGTAACTGATACTTATCAGAAGTAACAAATTATGACAAGGCCAGAATAACAGAATATGGGGAAGGTGCAACTCCATCCTTGCTTGAGATTGGTTTGGGCCCCAAGACCAGTGGTGGGAAAGAAAGAAAATGCAGGGTTTTGCTTGTTATATTTTAGACACTTCTGTCATAAACTTTTACCCTTTAAATGCCATTAGAAAATGGCATTTAAACCTTGACAACAAACATTGAATAAAGCTAACGTGCTCTCTGGTTGGATGTCTCTGTTTCTGGGAGAAGGGGTCAGTGAAGTCACAGAATGGGGTGGTGGGGAGGTGGTAGCATTTGAGGAATCACATTCTAATCTGGTCTGGGAGCTCAGCTTACTCTGCCATCTCTTAGCCTTGGGTCAGCAGTAGACTGAAGCACAGTCCAGAAGCACAGCTCATAAGACTAATAAAATGATGGTGGTACGTGTATATGACCTAACATTATCCTATCTACCTTTTGGGAGTGTAGGGTTACTGCTGTAGAAACATAAAAATTAAGCAAGCAATCAAGAGTTATCCTAAGGCATATTTTAAGTCTTTCATAGTCCCCCCTCAAGCCGGACATTCATTTTAATGTTTTGTATATGTCATCCAGCTTAATCCCACGTGTGGTCTGAGAGACAACTGGACAGTCTGTCCAGTAGCTCATTTGCATAAGCCACTGAAAGGATTCACCCAGGTTTCTCCTTGGACCTCATTCAGAGTCCTCTGTGAACTCACTAACCATACAGTTTGACGTCTTTACCAACATGTCACATTGCCAGCTCATGGGGAACATGGGACTTTAGATTTAGGAGGGTGGATCCATTACCCCAGTCAAAGAGGACCAAAGCCCCTCCTATACAGTTAGCATCCCAGAAAAAATGTCTGGCCAGAGCAGCCTTTATCAGTGGCCTGTAAGCATGACTGTTGGGTTTCTCCTGGACATAACCATCTCTGACTGCTGTGCATATATATCTTAGTTACTGATTTATGTGGAGCCTGTATATGATCCCTCTGCCCTTCGTCCATACCCAGGGCCCGAGCGACAGCCCTTGGTGAGGATCAGGCTGTGAGTGTAGCAGGTTTTATGATTCTAGTCACAATGCTACCTGACTTTCTAGTGTAAAATTTGGGGATTGAACTCAGATTCTTAAATTTGTGAGGCAAACGTTTCACTGACTAAGCTGTCTCCCCAGCCCACAGCACAGCACTTTCAGGCTGACAGGATTTGCCTTCAAAGTGTAGTTTCCTTTTTGCTGAGATCCTTAAAAAGGGTCACCCACCTGCTGTTCAGCCCTCACCATCCTGTCTGAGCTGGCATCACACCCAGCAGAAAGGAGAGGGGACATTCTGAAATGTTCAGGTTCAGCATCAAGATGAAGGCTTATTAAGCTGGCACCAGTTCACGAGGAAAGGCCCTTCCTTCCCAGCCCCTTGACATCAAGAGGAGGTAAGATCAGACCAAATAAAAAAAAACCCTTGTACTTTATACTCTGAATGACACAGGTTGAGCATGTCAAGTTTCCCCCAAATTGTCAAAGAAATATCTCAGATGACAGCTCTGTGCGGAGAGCAGTCATAGGACTGTATGGTTTGAATTCTCCTTCTATTAGGAAGGGTTGGCAAGAGCAGAGAGGATTAGCCTGAAACATAATGGAAGACTAAGAGGGTAGGCGAAAGGATGTGCTTGACTCTTGGGAGGGTTGTCATGGGGAAGAGGTGGGAAATTTGTTCTCTACGGCTCTGCCAAGACAGATGAACAGTCAGATCTCAGGGGAGACTGACTTTTATTAAATTGATAACACCAGCCATTGCATTTTTGCATGAATCAGCCTGAACCAAACAAAGTAGCAGGCATTCCCATGGGGCCATTGCTTCGATGATCACATTTAAACCTTGTAAGTACATCAAGAAGCAGGTCCTTCTATTAACACTTACAGATTGGGAATGAGAAAACTTAGTGGGTTGGCTTCTTTCAAACTAGTGTGGCTAGAGAGAAATGGAGAAGGTAAGGTGACTCTCCAGCTTGGCTTCCAACCACCTACCTTCCTGTTTATTCATCTCCTGTCCTGTGTAGGAGTCTGTATTGGGACAGGAAGCTTTATTTTTCACACGAGGGAGGAGGTCTCTCAGAGACCAAGATGCTTATCTTCAGTGCCTCCAATGTATGCTTCCAAGTGGAGCATTAGCTTCTTGGTCCTCTATTTCTGTATTTATTTGCTATCTAAGGTTCTGAGCTCCTTAAAGGCAGAGACCACAGCCCCACAGGGTCTACAAACAGTGCTTGGTGCAGGGTTGTGTTTTAGTTAAGGTTTTATTGATATAAAGAGACACCATGATCAAGGCAACTTGTATAAGGACAACATTTAGTTGAAGCTGGCTTACAGGTTCAGGGGTTCAGTCCATTATCATCACGGTGAGAATCCTGGCAGTGTACAGGCAGACATAGTATTGGAGGAGCCAAGAATTCTGGATCTTGATCCTAAGGCATCCGGGAAACAACTAGTCTTCTGAAGGCTGTCAGGAGGATGATTTCTTCCCACACTGGGTGGAGCTTGAGCATAAAGACCTCAAAGCCAACCCTCACAGTGACACATTTCCTCTAAGGAGGCCACATCTCCTAATTGTGCCACTCTCATGGGCTAAGCATTCATACATTTGTGTATACAAATGACCACAGGTGGCATGTTTAGAACATGTGGAGAAGTGAAGAAACAGAACTCTCTGTTCCTGACTTCCTTGAAAGTATTAATCCTGTTACTGCCCTGCTTCATCCTTTGTCTCAAGGATTAAATGGGTCTTTTGATTGACTTTTTTATGTATGTTTTATTGTGAACCATGGCAGAGAAAAAAGTGCCAGAAAGGGAGTTTTAGGGATAATTACATAACTTCTTACCCTGTCTTTGAAGGTCATGAGCTCTTTTTTTCATCTGTCTTAACCTTTACACGTACATAGTTATTGACTTACCAAAGACACCTGTCAGATCAATAATCCTTCACAATATGTTCCAGACACAGGCTGGGTCACCAAGCTATGTTGGTCAGAGGTCACCATGCTTCGTTAGGAGAAGGAACAGAAGACAAAGGCCCACCTTCTGACGCTCATGCCTACCAAGACAGTCTTGCTTTTAATCTTAGACACAGTAGGCTTCTCCCCAAGACTCCATCTAAAAGCAGAGCTTCAACCCCCAAAATGTGGAGACTTCTGGGCCAGCTGACTTCTCTCCTAAGGGTGCTTTTGGCTTTGTCTACAATTCTATGATCACAGAGGTGTATGCTGATGAATACTGATAAAAGGGAATCCGTGAAATACTCTCCAGCTGACGATTTGATTGTGTCCTCAAATATCCATGTCTTTGCATAAACATCTTCCCATTTTAGCCACCTTAACAAGCTAATCCTTTAAGGCACCCTCATCTGATATAATCTCTGGTAACACACAAGCTTACATGGTCTCTAATAAGTCAACAGAATGTTGTAGTTGTATTAAAGTCAGCTAATAGACATGCCATCTGCATTGGAACAAAGCACTAGTGTTGACTTATCAAGTCCTTTTTGAAGTCAGGAAGGGAGGGAACTGTATTTTCCAATATCTGCAAACAGCAGCAGGCTGATCCTGTACATGTCCACCATAGACAAAATAATATAAAGGTTACTCAAGATTAGCAGATGTTTTTCAGTCCTGAGATATAGGATAAAGTGCTGACAGTTTGTGGTAGAAGGTCAAGGATCCTCAGCCTTGGGTGATCAGGTTTGGAGGTGCCCTACATGCTCTGACATTGCTCTGTCTTCCAGAGAATACCATCCTCTTCCCTCTGCCATGACTGGGGTTGTAGGGCTCTTGATGACCTAACAGACATCATAATAAGTTCAACCTTTTGAACTCACTTGGCATAGGTGACTTCTTATGTTTAGAATTACTGGTGGACCTCAACCAGTATCTTTCTGTATAGTCTCAACATTCCTAGGAAGAGAAAGCCAGGCAGGACTTCCAGAAAAACAATTTTTTTTGTAAAATTATGATTTATTCATTCACAAGCCTTCATATAGAAGGTACCCACTGAATGCATGATGTAAAATGGATGAAAATATAAAGAAATGGTAAATTTGAAACCTATTGAGATGAACTATATATGAAATAACACTGCGGACTCTAGGTTGCATTCCTAGCCAATCCTTTGGGGGACTTCTAGGTGGCTTCTCTGAGCAGGAGTGTCGCTTCTGTAAAGTGAAGGGTTGGTAAGACAAGAGTTCTTAGGGACCTTCCTTCCCTGCTCTCTTGGGTTCTTGAAACCAGGTAGAAGGCACTTTTTTTTTTTTTTTTACTCCCATGCCGGTGTGTGGTGGGTGTCTCGTCTTGTTCTTGCCTGGATATCCTGGACTTCCCAAGTTCCTCTCCTCTGATGTCATATTCTCACATCTCAAATAATTTCTGTAGGTCTGTGTAACTGTTATAGACATTGCCCCCCCTCGCCACTGTTTCTGTTTTGCACACTGTTCCTGAGGATATGAACCCTAGTTCTATCACAGACTGGCTTTAGTCACTGAGCCATTCTCCAGCTCATCTCTGCTTATTTTATCAGACACAAAATGTTTGTAAGTATGTGAGACATGAGCACAAATGTTTGTGAGGAACCACTCAACACTTCACTTCTTCCTCCCTTTCTTCAGTGACTTTTCAAAGAAATTCATTCTTTGCAGCAAGATGCAGATCTGCATGGCTTTCCTAATCTCAATTATGGTAAGTGGAAGGTACTTGGGGCTATGGTAGCATATAACAAGGAGATGAAGTTTGAAGTAGGAAGGACCTAAGGGAGCTCAAAGATGGAATCTTGTCCACAGATAGGAATGCCAGTAATGATGATGAGGATGACAGTGATGATGGTAATTATGGTGGTAATTACCAACACTTATTAAGTGCCCGTTTGGGGTCGTGTATAACTCTAAGCACTTCCTAATCATCATCTTGTTTAATTTTCATATTATTACTGGAGGAGGCAGTTAATATTCTTACTTCTTTTTAGACATAAGCAATGGGAGCTCAGAGAGTGTAAGGAATTTGACTAATGTCACTCAGCTGATAAGTAGAAGCCAGAAATCAAACCCAGGACTGTCCAATAGTAGAGCTATCCTTTTCAACAGTGCTTGTACTGCCTGTCTCCCTCAACAGATGCTTCTCAAGCAAATGTGACCCATATGGTGCTGAGGGAAGGTGAGTGGGTGAGCTAGGCCTTGCAGAAGGACCTACAGATTTCTCAGTGTGGGTGAGCAAGATACTGAAGAACAGTTTCTTCTCAGACTGAGGAAACCAAGCTGGGGGTTTTGAACTAGCTCTTGTATGGACCATAACTTCCAACTCTAAATGCCTCTGCAGTTAGTGGTGGCCATAGGGTATAAATGGCTGGCTGTCCTGGGCCTGAAGATCAATGGGTGACCAGAGCCCACCATCCCTTCCTCATCTTCTACTAGACTAGAAGGGGTTGTCTGAGTGACACTCCACTGAGTTTGTATTCAGGATTTATTACTGTCACTGAACTCCACCTTCTTGACAGGGACCTGCCCCTACTCCTGTCTCCCCAACTGTTCTATGCCCAAGTGACACAGGTTGCACAGGTTACAGTAGTGAGAACATGAACTGTGAGCTTCTGTGGACTGTGGGGACCCTGGGTAAGTCATCTTATCTTTGCTTCTTTATTTGAAGAGGTAATTATAAAGGCAGCCACAAGGGCCCATCAAGAGGGTCAGGATATGAAGAAGTCAGAGTTAGATGGAGAGTGTAGAAATGTGTTTCCGGAGTTGATAAGCAGAGAGAGGCAGAAAGCATGGACCTGGTTGTCTTGGGCTGGGGTGTGGCAGAGCGAGATAGATGTGAGTCAAGAGAGAGATTGGAAATGATGGCCAATGGTTAGAGATCTCTATTGGTCATATGGTGACAACACATTAAACTGACTGGGGACAGGAGGAAACACATGCCTGAAACTAAATCTGAGCACGAACTTAAGGCTGGGGAGCTTATAAGTCCCATTGATGAACCTATTACTATCACTTTACTAAATGACTGTCCTCTAAAGATATGTCTTTTACCCATTGGTTAGTGCAAATCACTAACTATTGATGAGGAAATATTAATAACTGATGGTGTCTGGAGCAAGGAGAGTCAATCTCCTTAAGTCTGTGCATGGCTTCTGGTAGGTCATTCATGCTCCAGTGGAGGGTCTCTTATCCAGGAAAATATATTATATAAATTAGACTCTGTAGGTTATTAAAACATTAAACAGGAGAGGACATAGAGGTGGGAGGGTTGGAAAGGGGATTGACCTGGGGGAGGTAGGAGGTAGGAGGTAGGAGAAACAGTGGGAAAATACGATCAGAAGATATTTCATAACTGCATGACATTTTCAAAGAATTAAGAGAAGTATTATATTTCTAAATAACTGATTGTGAAATGTACAAATCTGTGAAGATATCAAGAATCTATGGGCTATTTACTTTAAGCAGGTAAATAGCATAAAACATGAATTTGATCTCAAAAGAAAGGGTTTGGGAAAATGAAGGTGTAGCAATATATGACTCCAAGATCTGCATTATTCAAGTTCACTTGATAGTCTAGTGTTGCATTATTGTTCATCTAAGTTGTCAATAATGTAAATTAAGAATAGATGTATAAGCATGCATGTGCACATATACATGCATAAATGATATATGTACATGCACAACACGCAAATTTTGCCTAAAATAATCTTAGCAAGAGTTTTCACCTATGGTAAGTCTGTGTTGCTGGAAATACCATGCACTTCAGATACAGGGCTCAGAGGCCCTAGATCAGGAGCAGATCTGAAAGCCTATTCCTATGGACTAGTTTCCATGCTATCAAAAACACCATTTAAGTTTCCAAAGGAAGGAAGGAACCAACAGTCTTATCCAGCTATGCTACCAATGAACCACAACAAGGACTAACATGACACAACAACCCTAAAATGTGCACTAGTGGCACACATACCTTAGTGGTAACCAACAGCTCTCTAATTGGACTTAAAGCCCACTCAACAGAAGGAGGTCATGCTTGGTACTGAAAAACTAGCCAACCACCCAAGCTTAGGTGAAGCCATAGAACTTCAAGAAGCTATAGCCACCATTAACTACATTCTAAATATTTCTCCTTATAACAACAGATAAGTATAGTCCTCACCCATCATCAAAGAAGCTTCTATTTGTAACAGATGAGGACCACTACAGAAAACCACAACCAATCAAACTGCAGGGTTTTGAAGCCCTGTCCCAATGGATACATGTACAACAGAATTCCTGTGCCCAAGGCTCGGTGATCATTGTAGAAGAGAAAGTAGGGCTTATAAGAGCCCGAAGAATAAGGAGTTTTCTGTGGGATTGCATCTGCTAGGAATATCAGAAGCTACACCCATAAAGTCTTACCAACATGACTGCCCAAGCATGAGCTGAACAAGGATCGTAGCAGTAGACATGCTAGCACAGATGGGGGAAAGCACAGGAGTCTTCAACTCATATAGACAACTAAGAAAGTTAAGAGAGGAGAACAGCACACCGATAGGTTATCCACTACCAAATGATCAACTCTGAAAACAAACATGTAAGTAACATTACATGGACTGAGCAGGGAGTATTTATGAATATATGTTATTAATGAAAGAAAGCAGGGATGGGTACTTGAGAGGATTTGGGGGAAGGAAAATGGAAGGAGAAGATTTAATTAAAGTATAATCTCAAAACATAAAATAAATATTTTAAAAATAATACTCACCAATGTCATACACTTGACTTCTTAAGACATGGTCTCATCAGCCAATACATTTGGTCATTTCCTGATGACTACCATAAGAAGACAGAGGACTACTATTTCTAACTGACAAATGGATAAACTGAGGTCTGAGGCTTGGTGGCAAGCAGAAAGCTTGCCAAGCAAGAGTGACATCAGGGTACAATGCAGGGTTTGGATCCTTCGGACTCCTTCTCCATAAGTCTTTCCCTCTGTTTTCCTTCCCTCCTCCCTCTGGCAGCTTTCTATGGGTGGTGATTTGAATCCCACATTGTTCTCCAAAGTGACCAGAGGGAAGATTTCTGGGGATTGCTCTGAAGCCCAGACCTTCTGACCCAGTGGAAAGGACTGTGAAGCATGCTCATTGTTTCCTAAGGGTTTCTGTTCCTTAATCTATAATCACACCCCTAGCTTTAGTGCACTGAAGAAGAGGGCCAGCTCCATGGAGCAGCAGGCTAATTATGTGGCTGAATTTCTAAAAAAAAATCATCTTATGAATTGTGATATTCCTCTGAAGGGGAAAGAAAACTGAACGCATCCTCCACCAACTTTCAAACTGAATTAATTAGAAATTTGAAGCCTAATTATCAGCTAATCTTTTGGAACACGCCAGTCTTTCGTAACTGGTTGCTGTTTGCAATTTGCTGCCGATTAGTGGCAGTTATGAGGACCTGAGAATTCATTAGGTCAGAAGAAGAATGTGGATTAGAAGGATGGGGTATTCCAAGGGGGCTGACTTAAAGATGCTGTGGCTGAGGGGTCACTCGGGTGACAGATGAAAGCTGGTGATGGGTTCTTCCCTCAAAGACTCTGAGAACAGTCGATCATTTCTTTGGTTTGGACAGAGGTTACTGTGCATGCCTCTGTGCAGGTTCTGTGCCTTCCCAAGTGTCCAGGTGTCCTTGAGCAGTAAATGATGTCACCAACCTTTAGTGCTACAACCTACACTGCTTACTGCTGTGTGACACTGGCTGAGCCATACTCCCTTGATGATTCTGTTTTCCTACAAGTAATAGAGATTCTTGTGGAACTGACTTCCATGGTTCCATCCAGCACTGTGGATCTGGGATAGGAGGGATATCACAGATTTCCTCAGTTCTAAAGAACAATTTTATTTTTTGCAAATGTCTTATATGGGTGAGGTGCTTGACTTCCCCATAAGGATTCCAAACAGACACCATTCATTAAAATACAAATATCTTAAAAAGATGATGGATTGAGCCATTGACACCTGAGTCTAAATTAACCTCACAAATTAAGCTCTTCTGAGTTCCAACCCTGACTTTGAAGCAATGGGGAAGCTAAGGCGAGGGAGGTTTAGAGGGTAGAAAGAGGGAAAGCCAGGAAAAGCTAAGGCTAGAGAGCAAGCAGGGTAGAATTTAAGGGTTTGACAGATGTCTGGACCCCACATTTAGACACCGACCATGAACCTTAATTCAACTAATGACATTTTTGCACAGTATAGCATAAAATACCAATTATTTCTCCCTCTGTCTCTCTGCCTCTGTTTCACTGTCTCTCTCCCTCCCTCTATCTATCTATCTATCTATCTATCTATCTATCTATCTATCTATCTATCTATCATCTATCTATCTATCTACCTATCTATCATCTATCTATCTATCTACTGTCTAACTACCTATCTATCTATCTTGCTCAGGACAAGATACCCTGACTAAAACTGAATGTGTCTATCTACTTGTTTAGCTCAGTAAGTTTAACAATTTAAATTTTTCTTACAGATTAAAACATGGTAAATATCACAACTGAATGAAGCATGAAGAGTTAAGAAGACAGACCAGGGCAGTGAAGACACTTTGAACAAGGAGTGTCCATCAATGGAGATGGAGTCACAGCTGAATGTTTTATGGGTTACGATTTGATGGCGGCTGCAGTCACTTCAGGATGGAACTGTGGAGCTCAGGAAAGAGTTAAGCACAGACTTTAGTACACAAGCCAGCAGTCTCCTGCCTAGGTATACCTCACAGGTGTTTTCATACTAGTCCTGAGGTGATAATGACTTAGAAGTCCATCAGCTGTGTAATGGGTGTGCAAAACAGGCTCTCTACAATGGACTACTATCTGGTAATACAAAAGGAATACAAGGAGATAGGATGTACATTAGTGATTTCGTGGAACTGGAGGAGCTTTGAGTGAGTCATGTAATGACTATTGATAAGCATAGGTCTTTTTTTGGGGGGGGTGATGGAGTGTTTAAAATGAAGGTGTGATGGCTTCATAACCCATAAATATACACAGATCCATAGAATTGAGCCCTGTAAGTTAGTGTGTGGCATTGTGTGGTCTATGAGTTTAATCTTAAGGAAGTCTCTAAAATATGGGTCTGAGTCTAAAAGAATATTGCCTTTGACTATGGAGGGTAAGAGCTAAAAGAATCAAATCTATGACATAAAAGATAAAAGTGGGAGCCATGACACAGGAAAAATAGACCTGGCAGAAAAGACAATTGCCAAGGAAAACTTACGCAGATGCAGTGTGTGTCAAAAGTGTATGCACACAAAGGATGTGAAAAACCAAACCATCTTTGTGGCATCCAAAATTATAGCACCCAATAAACAGCTGCAGTGCACTAAAGTGAAAACATTTTTTAAGACACAGGCTTATCTAGACTGCATATAAAATGAAAAAAAGAAAACAACCAAAAAACCTCTCTAAATTGATATTAATACAGGACACACTGTAAGATGGTTCCTGGGTAATGATTTGTCAATTTTTAACATAATTATGATTTAAATGTCTGAACTCATGAGTAGTAAAACAACCATTAAGTTCAAAACCAGTTGGATCCAGACTTGGAATGTCAATTCCAAGATGTGGTGAATTTTCCTCACTCCTAGAGCTGTTCAAAGGGTGCTAGAATGGGGGATAAGGACCGGCTCACCAGCCTCCAGCAAGCTATCTCACAAAGACAGCTAGAAGTTCCTGGGCAGTGCCGTGCAGTTTGAAAGGGGACCTGTGACCACTGCCATGTCATGTCACTGTCAACTGTGGACTTGACACAACCTTTCATCTCCTGAGAAGAGAGTCTCAGTAGAGACTTGTCTGCATTGGCTTGACCTCTGGGCACATCTGTGGGGGATTCTTTCTTAAGTGACTGCTGTGGGAAGCCTGAGTCCACTGTGGGTAGCACTGTTACCTAATTGGGGGGCCCTGAACTTAATAAAATTGGGGAAGTTGAGCTGAGCCCACAGGAGTCAGCCTATGTCCACTTCTCTCTGTTCTTGCCAGGATGGGATGTGAGCAGCTATTTCCAGTTCCTTCCTTGACCTCCCCACAGTTATGGATGAGAACCTGGACCAGGGAAGCTGAAACAACAGCCTTTGTTCCTTAAGTTACTTCTTGACAAGGTGTTTTCTTCCCCTTATCCCCCAGAACAGAAAAGAAACCAGAGCAGAAGGGTGGAGGGAAAGAGTTACATTTGGTGTCTCAGAGACTTAGCGATGCCCAGTGGATTGCCCCTTCCTCCCACATGGTTCACTTCAGGTGGGTGTGAAGCAGGCTCTGGCTTGGGCGTGGGAAGCACAGGACTGGACATCTTGTCCCGCTCTACTCACCAGATTGGCGAGGATGTAGTGGTACCCGATGCCGTTCTTTTCCAGCTTCACAATCTGCAAGACACAAAGGGAGGGTAGTCTTCAGTCACACCGACCGCCACAGTGACGAAAGCATTGACAAGAGCAGCTGACATCTACCAGCCCCTTACAACATGCTTTCTCTGTCCTGAGCACACGACACCATAATATCCGTACCACACACCGACGGTGATGCTGTTAGCATCTGTGAGGAAGAGTAACTCAAGCTCCTTCACATGGTACAGCTATGGAAAGGTGAATACAGGATCTGACATCACTGTTGCCTAGTTTTAGGGGTGGTGGGATTATCACAACAACCCCAAAGAGGGAGCCTGAGTGCTCACTGCACTCTTCCCATAAAGCTTTCCTCACATGTGGTGTAGGAATCTTACGTTCTGTGGAATTGGCTGTTATTCGCAGTGGGATGTGGTGGGGCCCCTCAGGTAGTCACTTGGGCACAAAACCACATGCAGACACCATCTTTGCTTGCCTGAATTCTGTGTTCTCCTACCTAAGTGATTTAGCACTCAGATATCAATAGATCATTTAACACGAGCATTGGGGGGCGGGGAGGAAGACTGAATTACTCTCTCTAATCCCTCATTGTATTGGATGGAATTGGCCTGAAATGAGCAAGTGATTTTCCCAGAAGTGGTCTTCTGGTAACCGAAGGACAGAGGTCTCTGATGCCAAACACTCTCTGCATGGCACCAGGTTACTTTTAAGGGAAATAGCTAGGTTTCCCAAACACTTCCTGTCTCTTTAATTTTTGCTTTATCACTTGATTGTGCATTTCTGTTTATGTTCATTAGTATATACATAAGCATGTGTGTGCATACGTGTAGAGGCCAGAGGATGATGGCAGGTATTTTGTTCAGCGGTTTCTATCTTATATATTGAGGCAGAATATCTCACTTGAAGCAAGAACTTGCCATCTCAGCTAGTGTAGGTTTCCGGCTTGCCCTGGGATCCCATCTCTGCTTCCTGAATATTGGGATTAGAACTGAGCAGGTACCCAGTATTTATGTGGGTGACCTGGATCAGGACTCTGCTCTTCACATTTGGACCGTAAGCGCTTTAACCCTTGCATCATCTCCCCAGCCCCTCCCCCTGACCCCACTGCAAATGCTGACTGTCTTAAAATTATCTTGTAGTCAGGGAAAATATTTGTGGAGAAAGCGTCCCCAGGTTTGCAGGGACCGTTTGACACACCGCTCACAAGGAATGGCTGAGGCCGCGCACCTTGGTTCTGGCTGCAGCAAGCCTGATGTTAACTTGATCTATCTCTTCTTTTCTTTTTCTAATTCACTGATTGCGTTTGTATACCCTCCTTGATGCCTCTCCCCCGTGCACTGCTACAAAGAGACACAAAATATATGAGAGGTGCCCAAGCTCCCAGCCCAACTGAATAAATTCTCAAGGTTATTAAAATCCACGCTCAGACATCTCCTTAATTGGATGTATGTGCATAACGGCTCACATTTTTTTTAAATGTGGGGAATAATTAAATGCACACTCACATGACATGCATGCTGGAATAATGGTGAGACTGAAATTCCAGACACTGGAGCTCGGAAACCACCAAGGTGATGGTTTTATTAATAATTCTTCATTACTTTTCCATTTTCTTGTCAAATGGCATACAGTCTTTTCAACAAGGAGATACCTTTATCAAAAGCCCATTCAGCTTCCAATAAACACAAAACCGCAAATAAAGATATTTCAGAGCCCACGAAATTCAGGGAGTATAGACACGGAAAAAATTTGCAACAGAGGAATGCAGAAAGAAGCAGAGGAAAAAATCAATAGAAGATGACTTTGGACCAATTAAAAAAAGGGACATGCATCTCAACCTGATGGTGGCTTTCATGCCAGTCCTATCCAATGGCTAACTTATTATGACTTTGACGCATTTTATCTCAAAAATACTTATCAAACCCTAACTGCATGAAGCTGGTGCACAGGGAACAGGGAATAGAATAAGGTATTTGGTATGGGAGGCTTACCACAGTAAACAGGACACAGGTAAATGCACACAAGGTCATTTACTGAAAAGGATTTTGTGAAAGTAGTGTCCTTCCCGTCAGTGAACTTACGAACCTTATCACCAGTGAACATTCTTTCGACTTCCTTTATCCATGGACTATACATGAATGGTCCCTGCAGGTCTTCCCAACTCTGCATGCTTTCTGGATGCCTTCTCACCTCACCCCTATGTGCAGCCTTCTGTGATTAGCTCAACAAATAGCCCCTGACCACAGACTTTAATGTTAAGCACTGGGTAATGTGCTGGGTTACAGCTCAGATAGCAAGGCAAGGTTCCAGTGACCTCGCTGAGCTGAGATGCAGTTTCTAGAGGAAGCCAGATGGTAAATGTATAAATAGATGATTGAAGAAGACGTCAGCAGGCCATAAACACCACAGAGATGATAAAACAGGGAGGTGTGATGGATGGCCCTGGGAGCTCCTGGATGACTCTCACCTCAAATTCATTCTGTCCCCAGTGGCTGGATTATATCATTTAGTGTTTTACATACTGGCAAAGAAAATTATCCAAATAATCCTCTTTGCTATATACATAGATATTTCGGGCTTATTTATTTCCACATCAACATAAATTCATATAAATTTACATTTATGTTATACTACCTGTGAGCGTCTACATGTGTATATGTGCATCACACGTGTTTCATGACTATGGAGGTCAGAAGGGAAGCAAGTGCTCTTAACCACTGAATCATCTCTCCAGCCCCTGAAGTTATGCATTTTTATGTTTTAAACTCTGTATTCTGCCTATGAGAGAAACTTGTAGTACTTAGCTTTCTGAGCCTGCCTTACCTCACTTAACAGGATACCCTCTAGTTCTGCCCAATTTCTGCAAATGAAAGAATTTCACTTTTATTCCTGTCTGAGTGAAACTGCTTGGTGCTTATAGTACACTCTTTTCACTCATTCATCTGTTGCTGGGTGAACAATGCTGGACTAAGTACATTGTCTATATCTCTGTGATCATCAAAGGTGTGTTTGTTGTGGCTGGATTGTACTTATATGGTAGCTACATATTCAGTTTTTGAGGAATGGTCATACTGGCCAGTTGACATTCCACAAATAGCATGTGCCTTGTTTTTTTTCTTTATTTTTGAATGAATTTTTACTAGCAGTTGTAGTATTTGGTTTCTTTCTTCTCTTGTCTCCCAAGACAGAGTTTCACAATGTAGCTCTGGCTGGCCTGGAATTCACTGTGTATACCAGACTGGCCTCCAACTTACAGAAAACTGCCTGCCTTTGCTTCTTGAATGCTGCAACTCAAAAGCCTGAGTCCCCATACCCAGCATTGTTTCCCTCATCTTAGCTATTATAATTTTTATTCAAGAAATAATTTTTATGTTGTGGTTGCACATTTATTTATTTTGTATGTAGATTTGCACATGTGCCTATGAAGGCCAGAAACCAACTTACAGGAGATGGTGGTTTGTCTCTTTCCACCATGTAGTTTCCAAGATTCAAGTTTGGGTTTCCAGGTTTTGCTCCACACATCTGTGCCCCCTGAGCTCTCTCTCACCAGCACAGTTTTAGTCATTTTGAATGGAGCGAGCAGAAACTCAGAGTGAATTTGGTTTGTATGTCCCTCAGGGCTAAGAACAGTGAACAGATTTTCACCTATTTCTTGGTTATTTATGCTTCTTTTGAGAACAGTCTGGTCACTTCAGTGCTGTAGTTATTGATTGGATGATTTGTTTTTGTTTTTTCAGCGTTAAACCTTATGTGTTCCTTGGATTTTAATCTCCTTGCAGATGAACAGTGAATAGTTTTATTCTCCTGTTCTGTGGGCTCTTTCCTCCCTTACTAATTGTCTCTTTTGAAGTCCTGAAGATTTCCAATTGTGTGTAATCCCATTTGTCACACCCATTTGTCACTGGGGGATTCTTTATGAAGAATTTTTGGGCAATCCCTAAATTTAAGTGTTTCCCCTCTAATTTATTTCATTTAGCAGATTCAGAGTTTTGAGTCTTAAATGAAGACCTTTGAAATATTTTGGATTTATTTATTTACTTTTACTGAGAGAGAGAGAGAGAGAGAGAGAGAGAGAGAGAGAGAGAGAGACGGAGAGAGGGAGAGGGAGAGGGAGAGGGAGAGGGAGAGGGAGAGGGAGAGGGAGAGGGAGAGGGAGAGGGAGAGGGAGAGGGAGAGGGAGAGGGATCCACATTAACTTGTCTACTTGTAGGTATTCAGATTTCCCTGTCACCACTGGCTGAAGAGATTGCTTTTGCTCTGATGTGATATGTGTTTCTGGCACCATGCTTTAGGTGGTGCGGTTCTATTTTTAGAGTTTCTACTTTGCTTCATTAGCTGTCATGTTTTTTGTGCTGTTACCCAGGCAGCTTCCGCCACTCTGGTCCTATGATATCATTTGAAGTCAGGAGCTGCCTTTTCTATTGCTATGAAGAGGGCCACTGGAATCTATATGGAGACTGTGCGGACTTTGAAGGTTACTTTCAGCTCTTTGCCCATTTTCACATCATAATTCTGCGGATCCATGAGTGAGGGATAGGGAGGCTCTTCAGTCTCTGTCTCACTCACTTACTCATTAATGTCTTGAGCTTTAATTAGAAGGCCTTTTATCTCTGTTAGTCTCATTCCTGGGTTGTTTTGGTCTGAGTCTGAAATGTTCCCCATAGGCTCACATGTGTTTGACTACTTCGGCTCCAGCTGACGGTGCTATTTGTGAAGGTCACGGAGTCTTTAGTAGGTGTAACTCTTTGTTTCTTAAGTTACTCTTTTCTTTTTTCCTTTTCTTTTCTTTTTTGTCAGAATATTTTACCATATCAATGACAGGGGAGCTAATACCTATGTATTTTTATTTTTAAAGTTGGTATGAATGGAACTTAAAATTCATTTTTCAGCAAGTATATTATAGATGTATACACTAGCTATTCATTTTGTTTGTTTTCATATCCTTGCAATTTGCTGAGAACTTTTGTCAGATCAAAGAGTCTCTTAATAGAATCTAATCTTTTCAGCATAGAACCATGTTGTCTGCAAATAGAGATAATTGGACTTCTTTCTTTGCAGTTTGTATTTCTTCTATTTCTCTTTCGCTTTATGTCACCAAGACTCTAAACACTATATTTAACATGAATGAAGAAAGTGGACATCATTATCATGTCATTCCTGATTTTACAGGAAATACTTTCTGCTCCCCCTACTTTGTACAACTTTGTTTGTAGGTTTGCCACAAAACCTTTATTGTGATGAAGGGATGCTGGATTTTATTGAAGGCTTTTTCTGCATCTATTGATATGGTCATGTAACTTCTGAAAGAAACCAACCTGATCATACCATCTGATCATTTTAACACAGCTTTAAATTAGTTTTACAAGCGTTTTGCTGAAAAAAAAAACATTTAATTTTTTCTTTATTCCTGAGAATTTAATACATGTAAACCATGAACTATGATATCATCATGGCTACCCTATTACTCCTCTCAACTACCTCCATATCTCCACCAACATGACCCCCTCATAACTTCATGTCTTTTATTATTCTTGTAACCCATGAATATTTTCTATCTGTTCACAGTGTGGAGCCATCCACTGGAGTGTGTAGATTCTATCAGTGTCCATGTCCTCTGAAAAGAATGAGTCTTGTTTTCCTGAAAACTATCATCTACTGGTAGCTCCTTAGTAAAGAGTGGAACATGAAGGTCACCTGCCCATCTGTGCTGGGCTTTCAGCTTGATCCTAACCAAGTAATCACAGAATCTTTGCAGTTTATCAAGAAAATTAGTCTTTAGTCAGCCTCATTATCTCTCTGTCCCCCCAAACCCCCTAGTATATCCTTATCTGGCCGTGGTGTCAGAGTAACATTGGTTTTATGCAATGACTTTGGTTATGTTCCTTTCCTTTTTAGCCTATGGAATAGTTTTGGGAGCTTTTCTTTAAGGATCTGGTAGAACTTGGCAGTGATCCTTTCCAGTCTTGGGCTTTTCTTTGTTGGGTGACTCATTACTGCTGTTCTATTTTCGTCGCTTAATACAGATCTGAGGAAGTTGGTTTTACTTACTGTCTTGATTTAATTTGGGTAGGTCACATGCTTCTAGGAATTCAGTTATTTCCTCTACATCTTCTATATGTTTAGAACACTAGTTTTCAAAGTATTCTCTAGTGGTCCTCTGGATTTCATTGGTTTCCGTTATGTTCCCCACTTTATCTCCATTGTTGCTAGTGTGGTTCCTCTCTCACTCTCTTTTGGTTAGTTTATGGAAGAGCGTGTTCATTTTTGTTTTCTTTTCAAAAATCCAAACTTATATCTGTTCATCTGTCTTCCTTCCTTCCCTCCTCCTTCCTTATTTTCTCCTTTTCTTTTTGTAGTGTTATTTTAGTGTGCATTTAATCAATTTGTGCTCTGGTTTTTGTTATTTCTTTCTACTGATTTTGAGGTTCTATAATTTTTATTGTTCTAAACATTTGAAGTGTATCAAGTTATTAATCTGCAGTTGGAACTTTTAGTGTAAGGACTGATAACTATACTTCTACAACCCAAGGGTTCTAATAAATTCTGTTTTTATTTTTATTTGATTCTAGGATTTAGAAAGTATTTCCCCCTGCTTCCCCCACCAAACCATTGATGATTCGAGATTGTATTCTCCAACCTCTTTGTTCTTTTATAGTTTATGTCATGCTTTTCCTCTTGATTTTTAGTGTTATTTCACTATGATATGCTATTCTATAATGCATGAATTTGATTCTATTTGTTGAAACTTAGTTGCTTGCCTAAAATGTCATCAATTTCAGAGAAACTGTATGAGTTGTTGAGGAGAACTTGCTTTGCAGCTGATGGGTGGAATGTTTTGTAGATGTGTAAGTCTCTTTTGCTGTGGCACAACTTAACTTAGAAGTTTATTTGTTGATTTTCTTTAACTAAATTATCTCCTTATTCATGAGTGGGATCTGAAGTCACTTGGCATCATTATTTCTGCCCTATCAGCTCATTTCTGACCAGTAATGGATTTTCTATGAACTGGTGTGCAACAATATTTAGTGCATACATTCCTGATGGATTGTTCCATTTAGTAGCATAGTAGTAACCTTTATTTCCTCTGCCTAATTGTTGCTTTGCATTATCATATACAAGTATGACCACTTCTGCTTGTCTAGGGCTTCTATTTTCCTGGTATACTGGCTTCCTGCCTATCATTTCCAATCTGTGTCTCTTGATAGTGTTTCTGATAGATAATACATTGTTGAATATTGTTTTTTTTTTAAGTTGTATCAGTCAGTTTTCATTCAGTTGTAGGGTTATGATTATTTACATTTAGAGTTATTATGGAGAGGGCTTGCTGATTCCTGGATTTTCCTGGTTGTGTCCCTGGTCCAATCAGTCATCTTTTCTCTGTCCCCTACTCACATCAGAGGTTTGAAAGTTTATCTATCCCTCTCATAATGTACTGTACTCCTGTGCTTGACAATGTCCTTTTTCCTTTGATTCCTTTGTGTCTGCTAGGTCTAAGCATCGGGCTGGTTCTCTAAGGCTGATGCCATTCCAGTTTGTACATTCTGAAGTGGCTGGTTTCTGCCTAGCCTAGGGGTGTCTCCTGTGTGTGTTGAAAAGAAGATGCAAACACAGCAATGATATCCACACAGCAGGTCAGTTTCTGTTCCTTCAAAACCAGCTCAGCATTAAACATGCTACTGGTTGGATGAAGCTGTGAAGGTTAATTACTACACTTTGAACCTCAGAGTCCTCAGTGAGCACTGCAGCAGAGAGATAGATCAGCATAGAGATTGTGCCTCAGGCTCAGGGATAGCTATCATCTCTGCCATCATTCTCAAATGATGAGCTCAACTTTCTAGCTACCAAGGGTGAGGATACCCACTACACTCTTCTCTGACTAAGCCAAGCTTCCTGCTACCTGAAATTGTTGATATGTTGACATCAGGCCTTCCCTTCCTCCAAATCATCTTCCATACTGAGGTTGTGGCTGATTATTCATGGGCTCTAAGTAATTCTTGTTTGTAATCAGGGTCAAAGGGTAGCTTGGTCCTAAAGGATAGACTTCCTCTCTAGGTGGTATCAGTCACAACTCTTGAGACTTGAGTAGAAAATTGGACCACCTCTCCCCTCCTGGCCCCCGGTGGAGCAGAGGGCTGCACCAGAATCAAAATCAAAAACTGTGGTAGTGGAGCCTTCAGAAAGCCATGGGATTTTCCCGGGGTACAGTGTTGTGGCTGCTTTTCATTTTCATTCTTCATCTTTGCTTCTTCCCCTGTAGTGGAGCAGCTAGGCAGGCAGAGCTATATCCCACCTTGCTGTCTTTTCAGTGGTTCTTCTGTTTCTCCTCACTTTTCAGCCATCCTGCCTTCCCCCTGTGATTTCTGATGCTCCTATATCATGTCTCTTTTTATATATAATAGTTATCCTCACCATTGGCTGTAAAATGTGGGTACAAATGTGGGTACCAATCATGCGGCCTCAATGAGTCTTTCAAAATTTTGGTCTCTGTCTTTGGACTAGTAGAATGATCTCTGTTTTCAAGACTATCAAAATGAAATAATTCAAAATGTAATGCAAAAAAGTCACTAAATGAATCACTTCCTGATGAAATAAATATTTATCCTTGACAGAGGAAGTAGTCACAGATGTATAGGTAAGAAAAGTTTATTCTGGGTTGCATATGTTGTTCTCATGTGTATATTTATATGATTGTGTGTGTGTGTGTGTGTGTGTATGTGTGTGTATGTATGTATGTTCCTGTGAGTGTGTGCGCACACACATGCACATTTGCATTATGGCCAGTAGTCAACCTTTGGTGTCATTTCCCAGCAGCTTTCTTGATTATTTTCAGAAATGTGGGACCTAGAGAAATCGGTGACACCAGCTAAGCTAGGGTCACTGGCCAGTGAGTCTCAGGGATCAACCCCCATTTCCAGCTCCCCAGTGCTGGGATTTAAACCATGTGTCGCTCACTCAGCTTTGTGGGTATGTGCTGGAGGATGGCCTTAGGTCCTCATGCCTGTGCAGCCAGCAATTTTCTGTTGAAGACACAGCCCTAGCTTCAGAAAGTTGTATTTTATAATATAATTAATAAAAAATATATGTCCATGGGTGTTTTGCCTACATGTATGGCATACACCACATGTGTGCCTGGTACCCCTAGAGGCCCAAGAGCAAGCTGGATCTCCTGGAACTGGAGAACAGATGATTGAAATTGCCATTTGATGACTGTGAACCAAACCCAGACCCTCTGCAAGAACAGCTAGTGCTCTTAACCTCTGAGCCATTGCTTCAGCCCTGAAGAAAGTTATATTTTTAAGACACTGGACCATATCACCAAATTCACTTGCCTGATTTTCTTTTTATGCTAGCTGTGAGACTTTTGTAAAACAAAACAGAACATAACAAACAGACAAAAACCTTTTCCTGTTCTACATCAGGGGAATTGATAGGTTCTATTTGATCTAGTGTGTAAAGATGGATATTATACATGGAGGAGACTAATCCAGTGCCTTCTCCCTGCTTTGAGCACTCAGAAAATGGCAGCATGACACAGCCCAGGACAAAGCACTGCTCTAGTAAGAACACGTCCAAGTCATCCATCTCCCATCTCAGCTCTTCCACCACCCCAGGCTTGTAGACCAGGACCTTTTATTTCTGTCTCGCAGATAAATCCATTGATCGTTAGAGAGGGAAATGATTCATGAAGCCAGCACAGTTGGAACTATGAATAGCAGCAATGGGCAACATTTCCACACTTCATGTACTATGGGCAGACACCTAAGTGTTCCATGCCCCAGTCCTTCTAGTCCTCATAAAGGCCTTCTAGAAGAAGTCAACATCACCCCTGCATTACAGAGTGGGGATGTAAGACAGGAGCAGATTCCTAGACTGCTTCAAGTTCACAAGCCTAGCACACACTCATCCTGGAAGCCTAACCCCAGCTGGTTTGGTTCTAGAATCTCTGCTTTACCCTTTACTGTATACTGTCTCCCAAACCCCACCCTGACTGTTAGCACTCAGTAACCCGACTACAGCCCAGAGGACTTCAGTCACCATAGAAACAATTTTGTGCTGGTTTCTCTTCAAGAGCAAACCCTAAACCCATATTTGACACTGCAGAACACACAAGGTTAATGCCTGAAAGAGCCCATGGCTTCCAAAGAAGGCTGCTCTGCTATGGAAGCTTCAGAGTGATTGCTGATCTGGTGGTGAGGTTCCCCATGGGGGGTGCAGGGTCTTGCGGGTCATTAACCAGCCTTGACATGTTGTCAAGTACTTTAAAAGCCTATCTTTCATTTTATGGCACTGTTCAGACATAACAGTGAGCCTCTTTGCTAGTTTATCTGAATACAAAAATGCAACTAAAAAAGACAGTGATCTGTACAGAGGCGCTCCTAGTGGGGCTGTGGTGTTTTCTCTAATTTGGACACCAGAGCAAATACAGTTTAGGGGTGGCCGGCTGAAGCCATTGAGGTTCCAGAACCTAGTCATAAGGTATACCACCCTTCCTACTCCCAGAGGCAGAAATTGTTCAAGAAAGGAGTGGCAAAGGAGGTGACCCTTAAAATAGGTCAGCTGGCCAAGGCCATGTCATGCCCAGTGATGGACCTGTGAGTGACACTGCCTCAGGCTGAGCACAGGACTCTGTCTGCAGCTCTGGCTCTGTAAGTTCTAAGAGAGAATGCAGTTTAACTTTAACAGTAAAGTGGAGCACAAGAAGTAAGGTTTTGGTCAGTCAGTGTGAGGACCGCATAAAGTGTTACATCAAGGCTCCCAAGGGCTTTGCTACTTCACCAAGTCTCAGATGGAAGTTTGAGGACTCATAGCATGCAAAATGGACGGTATCAAGCCTCACCTTCTTGAGAGCCCTCCTTAGCTACGCCCCCTCACTTCTAGCAACCACAGTAGCAGCACACCCATCTTTTCCCCAATTATCTCCAGCACCCTTCTTGTGGTCCTGTTTCCTCCCTTACCTGGCCCAGGATGGCGTTGAGGCGTTCTGATTCACAGTCCACCACCACCAGCCTCTCCTTTTTCTTCTCCAGGTCCTGAAAGAGCATCCGGTATCCTTCCTCAGTGGTTGTCAGAATGTTGACAGCTGTCACCTGCCAGTTCTTCTCTGCGGCTGTATCCAAGACTCTCTGAAGGACTGACAGGCCTGCAGCGGAGGGGAGGACAGAGAAACGGCAGTGTCAGCATTCACACATGACATCCATGTCTTCCTGCACTGATGCAGCCCACCCCTACTTCCAGCAGGCACATTTAGCTCTCTCTCTGCATGCACCTCCATGGGATGCTTGATGCTATCTATATCCACTTGCCCCGTGCACCCACTGCTATTCTCTATTCACATTTAGTCCTCTAGGAGGTCACTGCTGTCTTCTACCCTATTTCTATAGCAAGTGTAGTTCCTGCTCCCTGTGTGTCTGGAAGCCACAGTAGCAATCACTTGCTTTTTATTTATTTATTTATTTTTTTTGTATTCTGTACGTAGGACATGACAGACAGTTAAGAAGGACTGTTGATTAAAAACACCTTTAAAGGTTTAGATCTGGAATATAACCTAAATTACTTGGATGGGATCATTGCTTGTGTGAACTTTGGTTTCTTCCAGAGTAGAGTGGCAGCCTGAATGGTGTCTGCCTTACAGGGCTGATAAAAATAAAGTAGGAATGTTGGGTGTGGGATGGCCTGATGCCTTAAGGGTTCTTTAAATGGAAACTGTTTTTATTTTGGGAGAGCAGTGCTCTGATGGAGAAGAGGGCCAGATAGGCTCATGCACATGAACATTTACTAGGTTCCAGATAGGCTCATGCACATGAACATTTACTAGGTTCCTAGTTGGTGGCACTGTTTAGGGAGGTTATGAAATCTTAAGAAGGTAGGGTCATAACAGAGGAATAATGCCCCCCTGGGAGTGGGTGTTCAGGTTTTATAACTTTGTTCCATTTCCTGTCCTCTCTTTCTCTGTTTCCCACCTGCAGGTGCAATGCAAAGAGCCTGGCTTCCTACTCCTGCAACCGTGCCTTCTCCACCATGATGGACTGACTATCTTTCTGGAACGGTGAGCTAGAATAAACTTTTTCTTGCTTACGATGCTTTTGTCAGGGCATTTTATCATAGCCACAGAGAAGTAACCAACACAGAGAAATTTAGTAATTACTAAAGGCAGGTAATAACGGTGAATTGAATTCATGAAATTTGGATATGGCTCCAATAGCTAATACTTTGTCGCATAGTAGGTGTTCAGTTAATGTGTATTATATTTCACCACTGCTTTCTGATTAAGGCTGACCTCATGGAGGGGCCTGTTTCTCAGCACTACTGTTCTCTTAGAGTCACCCAAGTTGTTCTTGCTTCCTTTTGTGTAGCAAAGGACCACAAACTAAGTGTCACGTCTCGGTGGAAGTGTATAGCTTACACTTCGGAAAGCCAGGGCCATGTTGTTGGCAGAGCTGGTTGCTCTCTTCATCTCTGGGAGAGAATCCATTCTCTTGTCTCTCCAGCTCACATGTGTCTGCCCTCTTTGCTCATATCCTTTAGCTTATGGTTCATCTTCAAAGTCAGCTAGGATGGGCTAGGCTTTCTCATTTAATCTGACCCCAGCTCTTCTGACCTCCACCCCCTGCCCCCCCCATTGTCACAGTTAAAGACCTTTGAGATTAGTAGTAAGTCCAATGGAGTGTTCTGGAACAATCTTTGCTTTTAAAGGTCAGTTCTTGATCAGCCTTTATTGTATTTGTAACCTTGACTCACCACTGGCCTTAGCAGTCACACATTTTCCAGTTTCAGAGACAAGGAAAGGGACAGGGGGATGGAGGAAGTGGGCCTTTATTTTGTCTGTCATAGACAACTACGTTGTGGTGAATCTTTTGTACACATTGCATTTCTTACTCCTAGTCACACTGCTAATTCTTTCTATAGTCACCAATATGATGCCAGGCCTCAGGAACCTCTCTAGATTGCTTCTGGTCTGATTTTTCTACATTGGTTGATTTCCAGTGAAAGTTGCTTGATGTGAGTGAGCCACATATTTTCTGAACCTTCCCTGTGTTTATTCTGTGCTATTCTGCTGGCTTTCCTCTTAATTCACTGGATTCTAGCAGGTCTTATTCTGATGCCTATTTGCAGATGTGGACACCAAAGCTCCTTAGTCCATGGTCACACAACCAGAAAATGGTAGAGTTTAGGGCTCTCAGTTCTAAACATGAGACATGTTAGACATGGCTGTTTGCAGAGTGTGGGTTCTTCTGTCAACCCAAGAAATTCCTAACAATATGTTTCTCTGGAATTGCTATGGCTTGAACATTTATTACGGCACAACATTATTCTGAAAGGGATCATTGGCAGATGACCCACACAGTGGCTGATGTCTGAGAAAGGAAATCATCAAAATATGGAAAGAGAAGGAGAAATGAAAGAAAACAGAAAGAAATGGATGCTTCTGCTCTTTCCCTCTGTGTACCTTCCTTTTTGAGTGGCACCTCCCATACTGCCTATAAAACTGTCTTAGTCAGCCATTCTCTTGTTCAGGGTATTGAAGATTCTCTGTAAGGAAGTGCTCCCCTACCCCAGTTTCTAGACTTTCAAGTCTCAGTTGATTTGCCTCTTCTACATGCATAAGAAGGCAGCACATGGCAAGCATGCATCATAAGGCTCAGAAAGAAGAGTTCTTATATAGAAGATGAATGAAGAGAGAAAGTGGGTTATAATGCAGAAGAATGGTTGGACCATGTAAGTTGATGTGATAAATAAATGTACTGCAGGATAAGGAAGCTACAGAGAGTAAAAAGTATGAGAAACAGCTGGAAAATGTGATTGCAAAGTTCAAAGGGAGAGGACTACAAGCACTAGGGGGAGGGCAAGGATGACAGTGACGATGACAATAATAGCAAGAATGGATGATAGTGATGGGGATGGTGATGGTGGTGGTGATGATAGTGTCATGATAATGACTGTGAAAATAGTCAGGATAGTGACAGTGGTGATGGTGAGGGTGATGACACTGATGATGGTCAAGATGGTGGTGGTGATGAAGATGATGACAGTGATCATGGTAAGGATGGTGATAGTAAGGATATAGTAATGATGATGATGATAGCAGTGGTGGTGACAGTGCTGATGGTTGATAGTGGTGATGTTGACAGTGGAGGCAGCTTTGATGACAGTTGCCATTGATGATAGGGATGATGATGGGATGGTGGACATGATGAGGATGATGACAATGAGGATGACAAGGACGACAAAGATAATGAGAATGATATTGATGATGATGATGAGGAGGAACATGACAATGATGATGACAATGACAATGATGATGATAATGATGATGAGGATGATGACAATGATGATGACAATGACAATGATGATGATAATGATGATGAGGATGATGACAATGATGATGACCACAGTGGTGAGGGTGGTATTGATGGTGATGACGATGACGGTGGTGGTAGTAATAACAGTGATGATGATGACAGTGTTGATCATTATGGTGAAAATGGTGCTGCCACAGTCGGTAGTGAAAATAGGCAGCAGATAAACATATATTGAGGATTTTTGAATACATTGAATACATTGTAGGCAATGAACAAACCCATTTCAGCCATTATCTCACTAAATCATCATGATGCATTCTTGAGATAATGACAATTCAGCTTCCTTTTAGTCACAAAGGAATGAAGTCATGGAGAATTTGACCTACTATATGAGTGATGAAGCTAAAACATCAAGAACCTGTACAAAGTTCCAGCATTGGGAAAGAGAGAACTTAGGTTCAGATCTTGTTCTGCTTTCCCCTCTATTAACTGTATTCTGAGATGTGGCCACTTTGCTGAAAAATTTGAACTTTGCAACATGAGAGTTTGGTGAGTGGTAGCCTAGCTTGATGGGTTAGAGGATCCCTCTCTCAAAGGATGTATTTTCACATTCTCAGTTAAATAATGGCAACTAAGGTATCATCACCCAAAAATAAGGCACCTGGCTTCTTCTCCATGTGTTTTAAGGAAACAGAAAGGCATCATTCTTCTTCCTGCTGGTGAATTTTCTCCATCCCTCAACAATCTCCTTTCCTTAACTCTTAGCTTACCCCGGTCAGCATCATAGATGTAGACAAAGGTCTGCCACTTGTAATGGTCGATGATGCTAATGAGAGCTTCCTGTAGTTCCGGGCGCAGCTGAAGGACAAACTGATTGGATGTGTCAACGGGAAAACTTGGAGTAATGAAGCACACATGGAGGGCCCCACAGAAGGATGTCAGCATGTTGACAGTCCTCCGTTCATAAAATCCAAAGATGGCGTATACTCCTTTGGAGAACTGGGAACAAACTAGAAAAGAAGATAAGAAAGGTTAGTGGGGGATCAGGGAAAAGCTCACTAGATAAAAGCACTTGTTGTACAAATATCATAACCCCAGTTCTGATCCTAGCCCTCATAGAAACAGCATGGGTGCATGTGCCTGTAACCCCAGCACTGAGGTATGGAGACGTGAAGATTCCTGGATCTCACTGGCCATAAGCAGAGCCTGGAATAGTAATCTCTAGGTTCAGCGAGAGGCCCTTGAAAGGAATAGTGTAGAGAGCAGCAGAGGATGAGACCCATATCCTCCCCTGGTCCCTGAACATGTGCACATAGCTTCACACACTTACACATATACATGTGCACACATTCATAACCCCCAAATTAATGAATAGAAATGCTCTAAACAAATGTCCAGATGGCTTGAAAAATCCATTTAAGTCACCATCACTAACCATCTGCTGTCTAGCCATCCACCCTACCAATCAACCATCCACCCATGCCTTCAAATACCAATCTGTTCAACAGCTCATTGATCTCACCATCTACCCGTTCTATTCACACTTTCATCTGTGTGAACCCACATCCATCTGTCTGTGGCCAGTGCTTCTCAGATGCCTGTTACAGACCAGCAGTCATCATGATCTGTTTATGTTGCAATCATACATTGTGCTAGCATAGTAGCCACACGGCAAAGCACTTTCACACAATTAACCCCTCTTGTCACTTACAAGGACCCTGTTAAGAAATGAATGAAAGGGACATTTTAAAAGAAGGGATATTAAAACCAAGGATTGGAAATGAATAGGCCTATTTGTGCAAGGAGATGGTGCAGTAAACAATGAATCAACCATGCAAGGGTGAAGACATGAGTTTGAACCCCAAGGACATGGAAAGCTGGGCACAGTAGTATGCTTGTCTATAATCTTGCCTTTATAGTTAGACGGGAGGTGAGACAATAGATTTGCTGGCATCTCTTGGGCTAGCTAATCTGCACACACTGGAAACAACAAAGGAACTGTGTCTCAAACAAGAAAGAAAGGATGAACATCTGAGGTGGTCTCCTGACTCCCATGTGTTTCCCTTACAAACACATATGCACACACACACAGTTAATGGACAAGCTCATGTTATACATCTAGGTTAAATCCAGGGCGAGTAGATATGCTGGCTGCTTAGTCCCCTTTCATTTCTTTACCCACAGCTCTTAGGCAAAGCCTAACAACACCTGCCACAGGAAGGGCGGCAGCCTACTACTGCTGCTGCAGACATGAGTTCAGGAACAAAACATGGATTCTCTCCGCCGTGCCCTCTCAGTGTATGCCTCCTGTTGATGTTTATGTTGCAATCATACATTGTGCTAGCAGATTTTCAGGCCTTCTAGAGGATCAGCCACAGCAACAGCTTAGCCACGTAAATACCCCCACAGGATCCATTATTCAGGATTCCAGTTGCTATGAATGCTGGTTTGCAGGTGATATTATTGCTGCTTAGAGTGTGATCCTAACAAGACTAAGGGTATGAGATCGGGCTGTATGTCCATCCGTCTGTCCATCCGCAAACTTCACTTTTCTATATGACCCAGGATGGAGCATTGACAGCCAGGAGACTGCCCTGACTTAATCCTGAGACTCAAACTTGAGTGCACATTACCATGCCGATGCCTTGGAAACCCATAACTTGAATATTCCTAGAGAATTATTATTATTGTTAATGTGTTTTATTTTATTCTCTGAGGATTTCACATATGAATACATTGTGTTTCAGTTATATTCACCCCTGACAGCCACACTCCACTCCAGGCCTGCCACTTCAACCCCTAGCTTCACATTTCTCTCAAGGTGACTGGCCCACTGACTGTTCATTCTAGAGTGAAACATTATGGGGCATCTACTCTAACCAGCCCTGTGGCTGTCCCAGGAGCTGACGGTGATAATCATGGCCTGAACTTTATGCTGCGTGGTCCTTTAAATTAACATCCATAGTTCACATGCTTTATAATGCTCAGGAAATATCTTAGGCTTTTTGGACACGTTGTGATTGCTCTAAGATGAAAATTTTCTAATTAAATTTTAGTGTAGAAAATAATGAACTTAATTGCAACAGACTTTTCATCCATATGTATTACTGTACTTCGGTCACTCGCAGCTCCTCCCTCATCGCCTTCTGCCTCTTCCCATTGGTTCCTTCATTCTCACCAACAACCCCCTTGTACTCCTAAATCTAGATTCTTCGAAAGAGAAAGCATGATTAAAACTGTCTTTCTCCTTCCTATTGCCTTCTCCTCTCCTTCCTCATTAGACCCCCTTCCTTCCCTGTGTGGTCTCCTTGTTACTGTCATGTGTACACACACTCACAAATACACACATGCAAGCACACTCACACACACACACACACACACATGTTGAGGTTTGGTCTATTGATGTGTATGTAATGCTATGTGGGGCCTTGAAGACCTGGACCTGGTTGCCCCAGAGATGAGAGAGTCCTCACATAAACCCAAGTGACAGTTTGTGACTTTGCCTCCAAGTTATTTCTGATTTGTAAATAAAGATGCTGACAGCCAATAGCTGGGCAGAAGAGACATAGGCGGGGTTTAGGGTTTCCAGACTTGTGAGTCTGAGGAGACCCACAAGGGAGAGAAAAAAAGCAAGGAAAGAGAAATTCACTATGGGTTAGAAATCAAGCAAACAGGGCCTCTGATTGGCCATCCTAGCTGACCCTTTGCACCTTGATTCTAGTGGTTTTTGTCTCAGGGACTCTGATCTCTGGTCCCTTCTAGCCTGCAGGACTGTTCTTTTGCCTCTTCTAAGGTCCTGTCTTAACTTGTCTTGCTTTCCCAAGCAGGCTTCTTTCCCTCCCATTAGCCTCCCATCACCACCAGCCTCGGTTTCCATCCTTTAGTCATTGTGTCTAAAGCCACAGGCTCGGCTTCTGCCTACATCTGTAGCTGTTTTGTTCCATATATTCTCTGAATGTAGTAATTGTCTCCCAGAGCCAGAAGAGTGCTTGGAACACCATAGGTGCTCAAGAAATATTTGATGAATGAATTCATGCTGGGTGCTTGAGGGGACATTCACATGACCCAGGGTAGGTGGGGGAAGGAGGTGGTTGCCTGCATTTCTTTTTTCCTTGCCCTAGGTGGCTTTCTTCTGAGGTGGCTCCTTAGCCTCCTCCACTCAAACTATTTTCTCATTCTGCCTAATGAGACTCACTTTCTGTGCATAGTCCACAATAGGCACTGCCTTTAAATGTCTACTATAATTACTAGACTCAGGTTTCTATAAGTATGATTTTTTTTTCTACCAGGAAGCATACATTGTATATTATCTACCCATGTTAAATATAGATTTGTCAAAATGCACAATCCATCTTCCAAGGGTTAGTGTGCATAGGAAGCACATAAACTCTGTTAAAATTTTATAATAGGCTCCATGGTATTTTTAGGATCCCATCTCTCCCCTTGGGGCAGTGAAATACTGTCCTGTATCATGAAAATCCAGCTTCCAGACCTATTCCCTCACACCACCTTCGACTTTCACACAGTCAGTCAGATCTCTGGGGTCCTAGTGGCTGTGACATTTTTTTTTTTTTTTTTGCTAGAACTTTAGTACAAGTAGAGGGAAAAGCAGGTTGTGGGGAGGTAGAAAAAAAAGGGTATGGGGAAGAAGGTAAAGGAAGAAGTAGAAAGGGAGGGAAGGGATGGTGAAGAGTGGGAAGAGAGGGTAAAGTAGGGTAAGGGGAGCAAGGGAAGGTAGGGTGTGGAGGGAGGGAAAAGAGGTGAGAAGGGAGGGCAGGTGGGGTGGGGAGGAAGACAGCTCTCACTAAATCCATAGACATAGCTGGCCACAACTTCCCAAATTACCTCTGAATTTTCCCCTAATAAGTCTCACTCTCATGCAAGTGGGTGTGTTCTATCCTTTAGACCAAGAGGGTGCATGTTAACACTGTTCCTTAAAAGAATGCAGCGTGGGAGTGGCCTAGCTTGTATTTACTTGGGTGGACTCTGACTTGTAGTCACCAAGTTGGATCATTTCACTTTGATGCGCCTTCTGATTTCAACTAAACCCTAGGAGATGAGGGAGAAAGGGGGAGAGGGAGAGACGGGGAAAGGGGATAGGAGAGAAAGAGAGGGATGAGAGAGAGTTGGAGGAGGGAGAGGAAGGGGAGGGAAGAGAGGGAGAGGGAAGGAGACTCCACAGACCCAAGGCCTGCCGGGCAGGACCGTCCTTGGTTAAGTGTTGAGGAAGATAATTAGTGGTTATAAGACATGGCTTTGGAACTGTCAAAGTAAATCGCACAGGAGAGCTAAGTCTCCATAGAGAAAGAACTAGACTAGATGGCAGAAGACCAAGAGGGTCCTCTCTTCCTTTCCATCAGTACAAAGAGTGCGAGTGAGTGAGCAAATTCAGCTTTCTCCTGGGAGTTTCTTTAGCTGTGAAACAATGGGGTAGACTCAGCCTCACTCAGAACTCCTCCACACACCAGCATTCTAGGGCTTCACTGAGTTGACTGGAAAATAGTTACTAATTTAGCCTTTGAGCTGCTCGAGGCTCAGACATTCAGGAACCCCTTTGCAGCTCTTCAGTCCAAGCAGCTGGTAGAGCCTCTGAGTCTTTAGATTCCACATGCTGATGTGCTGGGACCAAGTCCAGAGGCCTGTGGAGTCTCAGTTAAGATACATCCTTTGACCTATAGTATGAGTTAGCTCTTCAGCAGAGGGTAGGTGAGGCCTGTGGCAAATCAGAGGAGCTGGGGAAGGGGGTATATTCACAGAGGTGACCAGTAGGAGTGAAGAAAGAGGAGTGTCCCTAGGCAGGATCAGGACCCCAATGTGCATTAGCTGGAACAGAGTCCCAGGACAGATTCAGAGCAGACTGGGTAGTGTGTGGGGCCCTTAGCACAGGGAAGTCCAGTTGAGTACCTTCTGGTGACCGTCAGTGTGTGCTGGCATTGGACCACTGTCCCATGGCCAAAGATGACTCTTCACACTGACTCTTTTTATCCCACAAGGGAAACTACAGACTAGTGACCAGCATACAGGAAATTCTGGACCTGAGCTCTGCCACTCCTGGCTGCAGAACCCAAGTTCCTGACATATTTGACATATTGCCTTCTCCTTCTGCAATGACGGGAAGAAATAGACTGGCCAACAGGTCAGTTTCAGCCTCTGAATAATTCTTAAGTGCCCTTCCCTTGGCCAGGTAAAAAGTCATTGCTTCACTGAGCCATATATATGGATCTATCTATCTATCTATCTATCTATCTATCTATCTACCTACCTATCTATCTTCTATACCTATTAACCTTTGTCTTTTATCTGTATCAACCTATCTCTTTATACATATGTATTTATTTCACCATGGTGTGACCTTGCTGTTCTTTAATGCCTGCTCTATCCTAGGGAGATCATTCATGCTTATATACATACATGCTCTCTTTTCTCCCATGAATTGTCTCACTGACCTATTTGTTCCCTTCTAAACGGCCAGCTTCTGACCCTCATGAGGCACTTATAGGGCAATAGAGATATGCCAATGAGCTTGGCAGGCCCTGAGCCTCAAGGATCAACACATTGACAATAGAGGATACTAGAAAACAGTTATAAGTAACAACTCAGTCTTAGTGTCTATTAGGGATGAGTCCGTGATTCAGGTAAGGGTATTTAGCCTTAGCCTGAAGAGGGAGCTCAGTGGGTAAAGTGCTTGGCATGCATGAAACTGGGTTTAGACCACCAACACTCATAACAATCCTGGTGTGGTGAGGAGTACCTGCAATACTAGCCCCAGGGAGGCAAAGACAAGGAGACAGAAGGATCTTGGGGCTTGCTGGTGTCTGGTGTCAGTGAAACAGTGAACTTTAGATTCAGTTAAAGAATGTCTCAAAAATGAAGTGGACAGAGACAGAGGAAGATACCATCAACCTCTGGTCTATGTGTACACGGATGAACACGCACACACACTCACACACACATACACACATACACACACACACATACACACACAGAGAGAGAGAGAGAGAGAGAGAGAGAGAGAGAGAGAGAGAGAGAGAGAGAGAAACACAGAGAAAAACAGAGAGACACAGACACAAACACACACAGAGACAGAGAAACAGAGAGATTGGCAGAGAGAGATATATACAGGCAGACACAGAAAGACAGACAGAGAGAGACACAGACAGAGAGAGATTGAGAGACAGAGATACACACAGAGAGACGGAGACAGAGAAAGACAGAGAGACAGAGATACACAGACACAGATGCAGACAGACAGACAGACAGACACACACACATACACACACACAGAGCATCACTAGCACTCTTATGCCTTATAAGAAAGCATCATCCAAAGTAGGATGTTAGCTGTAGCCCTTGTTTACAAAGCATATTCCAGGAGTGAGGAATGGCAGGCACAAAGGTCCTGGACAACAGAGATGGAGCCAGGCAACACTGGGACATACTACCGTGTCACTGCTTCCAGGACAGTCTGCAGGAGAGCAAATCCAACAACTAGAGAAGTGAAAATCGAGGCCAGGACTCTCCCTTTGGGAGACACAGATCAGGAAAGCCCCCAAGCTGCTCAGTACAGCAGCCCAGGCCAGCCTGCTGCTCACAGGAGCCCTTTGATAGTCAGTCCTGGTTGCGGCACCATCCACTTAGTATCAATAAATCTCCAGGCCCTGGGCACTGGCCCTGACAGCTCCCTCCTTGGGAGGGAACTCCCTGTATTAGCTGCTTTGTAATTGTCATTTCCTTTAAGGCCTCTCTCTCTGACATTTCTCCTTAGCTCCTGGCTGCAGTCCCTGGAAGTGTGTCAGCCTCGTTGTAAATAGTGGATAACGAGGTGACGGGGACATTTTCATGTTGCGGGAGGGAACTAGAGCATACCCACATGTTGGAGAACGTTTAGACACTTACCTGGACCCCACATACACCTGAGCAACTCTACCCTTTTAGGTGGGGTTCTCATTCAACACTAATGTATTGTCATTAAAGATGCTTTGTGTTTGTCACTCGGAGGACAGTGGCCTTCCTTTGCATGCTCCAGCTCCAGTTCTGACCCATGTAGTATTACCATTGTGCATAGGATTGCTCCCATTCCCTCTGAATGAAACAACGCTCCTTTAGGATGCTGTGACACGTCTCGGTGTCTTTACCATTTAGTAGGCAAGCCCTCAGCAGACCTCTGATACAGTCAACCAATATTCACTGTTGCTAGAAAATTGAGATACTGTGATGACCCAACACATACATGCTTCTGGCCTTCCTGGGGATGTTTTATTTTTAAATGACTTCAGAAAGTCCCACATCAAGGGGAATCACAGAGGAACCCCTGAGATGGCAGTAAGAAATCAACTACAGAACAAATGGTCCTCCTTGCTGCTACAGCCAGTGCTGGCTTCAGGCAAGGCTGCCTGCTGCCTGTCCAGGTAGAGTAGCAGTTTTTCTGCCTGCTGGGTGACAGGGGAGGAAGCATCAGAGCAACTGCAGAGGGTGAGGCTGACTGGGGCGGAGGACACAGCTTGGCATTGGAGGCAGACAGGGACCTGGGTACACAGACCTCTCAGGAATAGACCAAGCTAAGACGTCCTTCTCTGTGCCAGTATTTCTTCTCCCAGCTTGGCTTGTTGGCTTCTCTCTTCAACTGAAGGAAGATGGTTGACTGAAAGATGGCTGCAGAGGACTCATCTCCCTCTGAGCAGCTTAGAGCATTTATTGTCCAGCTGGAGTACTGATGACCAGGCCCTGGAGGCCAGTGAGGTGTGATTATGTATGAGGTTGGGCATTAGAACAAGGCTGGGCTCTGGTTGTGGGGTCTGTATTCCCTGTGTGGGTGCTGTGCTGAAAGCAGGGGGCAGGGCAGACTGACTGAAGAGCCTTGGCACAGAGGCTGGTCAGGGGTTCATGGCTTCCTATCCTGAACTATACTGGGACCATCTGGGTGGTGGGGTCATCCTTTCTTCTTCCTTCCTTCACACCTTCGTCTTGCCCCTCCATCTCTTCCTCCCTTCTTCTTTCTTTCCATCCCTCTGTTCTTCCTTCCCTCCTTACATCTCACCTCTCTTTCCTTGCCTTCTTTCATCACATCCATCCCTTCCTCCTCCTCCTCCTTCATTTCTCACATCCATTCCTTCCTTCATTCTACTCTTCCTTCTTCCATCGTTTCCTCCTCTCTTTCTTTCCTCTCCCTCTTTCTCTCCCTTCCCCCCATTAGAACTTTCATACTCGTTAGAGGTATGTATGTGGCCCTACGGAAAAGAATGTTCCATTTCTTCTCCATGTTACTCATCTAAACAAATGTTCACTCAACTCATCATAAGTGTTGGGCAGAGAGTGGGTGTCAGGTTTTAAGAGGCTGTGACAGGTCAGCGATGCAGGGCAGTGAAAAATTCTTAAGGCAGAAAATGGCAGAAGTAGAGAGTTTGCTAGTTTGCTAGATACGCTGTGGTCTCCTGCGGGGTGGGGGGGAGCAAGTGGGGCCTCCTGGGGGCTCCTTTATGAGGGCACAGTTCTATGTGGGCAGCAGGGAAGTGCTTCAGTGCCATGGACTTACTCAGATCAGCAGCAGTCTAGCCTTGAGGCAATGAGAGTCTTGAGTTCAGCCTCTTATGCTAAACTAGCATCCACAATAGGAGGACCAGCACTGGATATACAGTCTCCACTGTCTTGGAGCCTAGAGTCTGGAAGGGAAGACAGATACCAAAAACATAGAGGATCCTTTTGGATACTGCAGATGCTGAAATGAGACCAGGACAGAGGGGCTGGACTGCTTCTGGCAGGTGTCAGGAATTCCCTCTCTATAGCAGCCATGACTGAGTTGAAAAATATAAAGATTCGAGGATAAGGATGGAAAATGGTTTAGAGTTGGCTAGGCAAAGGGCCAGGGAAGGAGCTGCATACAGAGAAGCAGAAGCCCCAAACAGAGCTCATCAACAAGATGTGAGCTGCGAAAGCAGAAGAAAGGCCAGAGCTGGAGCTCAGCCGTGCAGCACTTGCCTAGCGTGGCTGAGACCCTGGCCCTGGCCCTGGCCCTGGGCCCCCATCCATCCTCAGCTGTGTGTGTGTGTGTGTGTGTGTGTGAGAGAGAGAGAGAGAGAGAGAGAGAGAGAGAGAGAGAGAGAGAGAGGGAGAGAGAACCATATAATCATATAAACCTAGACCTCCATTCTGAGGTGGGCTCACCAAAGTGTACGCAGTATATCCAGAGGATGGAGTATTTGATGTGAGGATGGAGAGAAGGCAGGCTTGAAACTGTGAGTAGGGCTAAAGACTTAGTGTTCTTCAAGGTTTAGGGCACTTTGTGTGTGACTTGGGAATCTGTAGAGTTCTTGCTCCAGGTTTAGGACAACACTAGTTCATTTCAGATTCTCCCAACTCTGGTTATACAGTGTAAGTCACAGGGCAAGGGACACTGTGGGTAGAAAGGCTGTCCTGAGTCAATGGGACAGTTTGGAAATGGGAATGGGCACATATGACTTACTTAATCATGAGATTACTAGTAGAGGAGGCCCCTGAGTTTATGAGTCCCAGTGTTCTTGGTCATTTGCAGACCTCAAGCTCGGGGAGCCCTACTGCCTCCAGCTCCCTCCCCTGCCCCAAAGCCTTTCCACTAAAGCCACACTTCTGTGTCTGAAGAAGTGTGCATCTATGAAATTGTATCTAAAGCACAGGCTTTGTTAGTGTGGGTTCTTGGAAGTCAAGAGTGCAAACTCATGGAGGCTACAAAGGGTAGCCTCAGGATCAGTGTTAGGATGTTCTAGAGATGCTCTTCAGAGTCTCAGCCAAAGTGTCAACAGCTTCATTCAGCTCAAGATTGTGCAGGGTGTGGGTTATCAGAAAGGCCAGGGGAAGCAGACAAGCAGACCTTTTACTGAGGACAGCAAAGGGTGGGTCCTGTGAGCAGAAGGGACTGTGCATTGGGCGTACCAACCACGAGATGGGTGCAAGATTTCACAGTGTTCCTATTTTATAACTCAGAGTCTAAGATCATGCTAGGAGCTACATCAATGTCATACAGTTCTAAGCACTGAGTGTTCAGTAACATGCCATATCCGATGCTATTATTACCTATACCCAGGAGGCCGAGAGCTCTGAGATAGAGAAATGAGAGATGCGTACAGTGCTTCACCCGTTATAAAGGGCGCATTATTCTTTAAAACTCTTATGGGGATTTGTACAATGATTATAGAGTATTTTCAGTAGATGGATGAATGAACAAATGAAAAATTGTGTGTGTGTGTGTGTGTGTGTGTGTATGTGTGCGCGCGCATGTGAGTGTGCACATGTACAGGCTAGAACTGTCTTACATGATCACACTCTATCTTAAATTTTAAGGCAAGGTATCTTCCTTTCAAACCAAAAGCTGCTGACTCCGCTAGCTCCAGGGATCCCCGAGTCTCTGCCTCCTGAGTATTATGGTTCTATGCCTGCCTGACATTTAAACAGGTTCTGGAGATGTTATTGGTCCTTATAAGTGAGAAGCTCATGTTTTACCCATTCTGCCACTTCCTCAGTCTCTGAGGTGAATTCTTGACTTCTGACCCCATCTCCCTTGTCAATGGTTACACATTCCAAATGTCTTTCTGAGCATTGTAACTTTTTACCTCCAATGGAGGTAAAGCTCCCTTGGAGTAAAGGTTTCTCAAGTCTGCTGTTTTTCTCGCTACATAAGATGGACTGAATCCTGTATGTACCCACTGAGGAATAAACACAAGCTCCTTTTCCACATTCTTCTGAGAGAGGTCATCATCTACATTCATGGGTCTGGCAGGTAGGCATGCAAAGGCCTGTGTGTGTCATCCACCCCACTCTAAGAGGTCACTTCCTGTCAGCTTAGACTGACAGGATGAGAGAGAGGCAGCTCTCTGGCTGGTGCTGAAACCCAGGCAAGCCTGATGAATTCCACCCACAGCACACAGTCTCCTCAGCCGTGCTCCCTAGGCGTGGAGGTTCACATCCTCTTACGTAACTCAGCCGTTACCGTGTCAAATGGGTTTGGAAGGAAGGATTTTCACACTGTGGAAAACTGTAGACCTTCGGACTGTGATGGGCAGGGAGTCTGTCAAGGGAGGGACAGACAACACATACTGTCCCTGACTCATCGATGATTCAGGAACTGAAACTCACAGGGTCATAGATTTTAGTACTAAAGGTACCTGGTCTTAAGGGACTACTGACCTAGAAAAATCTTCCTACCAGACAGCTAGATGATCAGCTACACTTCAAGCTTTATTTCATTTGAATATGTTTAGAATATGCAAAACCTGAATCAAGGTTATGACCAATAGGGCCTCCTCTTCCCCTAATGGTGTGGTATTGTCCACTTGATGTTCCAGGTGGCTGGCACCGCCAGCAGCAATACCATTCTTCTTATTGGTCACTGTGACGGCAACTTTCACTCCAAACAATCACTGTGTTCCTGTGTACCAGCGCTATGTTAAGTACTTTCTATGAGTACTAATTTAATAATTACTAATGAGAGAGGGGCTACAGTGATAGAACCAAGGGCTTTGCACATGCTAGGTGCTCTAGTTTGCTTCCTGTTGCTGTGATGAAGCACTCTGACCAACAGCAGTATGGGGAGGAAAGGATTACCTCAGCTTATACTTCCAGGGACACTCAGTCACTGAAGGAAGTCAGAGCAGGAACCTGAGGCAGAAACCAGAGGAACAAGGCCAGCCGTCTCACTCAGTGGCTCGTACTAGCCTAGCTTTTTCATACAGCCAAAACCATCTGCCAGGGGAAACATGCTGCCCAGAGTAGGTCAGACCCTCCTACGTCCATTGATAAGCAAGCCCATCCCTCACATACATGTGCACATTCCAATCTGATCTAGGCCAGTTCCTTAACTGAGACTTCTCTCAGATGACTCAAGGCTATGATAAATTGACAACCAAGACTAACCAGGACAGGAGTCAAGAACTATGTTGCTGGGAAACATCCTTAGCCCTAACATAACTAATGAAGGATATGGTTATTGTCCTAATTGGTAGGTAGCAAACTGAGCTTGACTGACCCACCCAAAGTCACACTGCCATTCTGTAGAAGACTTGGAATCCAGGCTCATCTCTCCTAACACAAGAACAGTAATGTGAAACATTTCCTCTCAGAAATACTCTCTAAGTTGAGCAAGAAAGGGATAATTCTTTCACATATAGATGGGAAAGGAATGAGGGACCATGGAGACAGGTCTGATCTCAGGTCTCTTTTTGATGGTGTCTATGGTGACTAAAGTATACTGTTTACAACATGAGGAGAGGAGGCAGAGGAAAGGATTTTGAGAAGACCCAAACTCATGAATCGCATCTCAATTGCAAGAAGGCTGCCTCTTACTGCTCTCTATGTAAGGGTCAGTGGTGCCTCTATGGTCTTAGGTGAACACCAGCTATGACCACACAAGGGCAGTAATGTGTTGGATCAGCATCAAGGTTCTTAGTCCCAGATTTCTGTCCCTCTCCCTGGCAGGCAGCTTTGAATGAGAGGACCTGTAACACTGTCCCCTCAGCTACTGGTCTGCTCTGATGAGATGGCAGAGGAGGCTCCATCTTGAGTGGAAATGCATGTTCAGAGATCTGTACAGAAAGTTATGTGCCAGTGAGCATTGTGTATTGGGCCGTGGGAGGACAAGGTGTAGGCATATGTAGGCCACTCAGCTTTGTTCAAGGGCTTGGTCTACAAGCCAGGCAAGGAGCTCTTGTTTGGAATCAGATGAGGGCTGGGATTGGAGGTGGATCTCAACAAGGATTTGTCTTGGACTGAGCCCAGGGGCCAAGGTAGAGGCTGCAGTTTAAGATGCAGTGAGCGCACATGAATCTCATGTGAGGCAGGAGGTGAGATTCACTGCTGGGTCCTGGTGGGGTCGAGTTTACCTAGCTCAAGGACCCAGGTATATAAGCCATCCAGAATAAACACAGGCAGGGGCATCAGCCAAGGTAAGGGGACTATGAGAGCTTTCTAACTTCCTCTCCCTTTGGCTCCATCACCCCTCAACCCCAATCATTAAACATCTCTTGCTGGTTGTTTAAGGAATCATCATGTTAAGGTACATGAGAGTACCAGGCCAACCATTCATTCAATGAAGCAGACTTCCCCTTTGGCTTCCCTGATTCCTATTTCCTGAGTGAGTAGGGAAAAAAAAAAAAAAAAGGCCTCTTGTTTCCTATCTGCTATTCTCTCCCTGTGAAAATCATACTTGCAAATGTACCCTCCTTGGCCAAGCAGCAAGCGCACATCTCAGTGCACACCTGCGAATTTGATCAGCACCTGTCAATCAGGGCCAAAATTTCCTGACATCCACAATGAGAGCCTGAAGGTGCCCTTAATGGCAAAAATCCACCTTCTATCTAGAGAGCTGTGTGCTCAGGAGACTGGAAGGGCAAAAAGGAAGTCATGAGACTGCCAGTGACAGAAACTTCCTGAATCTCAAAACTAAATGACATCATCAGACCCAAATCCCTTCTGTATCTCTCCGAACTCACTTCAGACCCCACCTCAGTTGATTTCCAGGCTCTGAACACCAATCAGACTGAGGACCACACAAAAGAAGGCTGAACCCTTTCCTTTCTGTGGCAGAGAACCTGCCTGCCACTGTTCCTATGCCTAGAATTTCTCTTTGGATTGGTGTGAAGCATCACGGACTTCACACTCTGGCTTCTCCCAGGTTTTCTACCAGCATATGTATCCTCCATTTGGGCTTCATACTGGTCATTTTCTTACCATTTCTTTCTTTTTTGGGGGGTGGGGTGAATTACTATTTTGCAAATGTGTTAGGAGTTTTACACAAGAACACTTGGTAACACCCTTGTATAGCATTCGAAATGCCCTGGGTTCAATCCCCAGTCCTATATAAACAGGGAATGGCTGTCTATTCCTGTGATCCCAGGACTCCAGGAGTGGAGGGAAGAGGATGAGGCATTAGGTCATGCTTAGCTCCACAGTGAGTTAGTTGGAGCCCAGCCTGAGCTGTGTGAGACCCCACCCACACATTTCTTAGATACGCTACTCCTATT